>NC_034599.1:83494745-83541513 GCF_900095145.1 Mus pahari
AGTCAGCCATCATTGGGAAGAGAGGCCCCTTGGTCTTGCAAACTTTATGTGTCCCAGTACAGGGGAACACCAGGGCCAAGAAGTGGGAGTGAGTGGGCAGGGAAGCAGGGCGGGGGAGGGTATAGGAGACATTCAGGATAGCATTTGAAATGTAAATAAAGAAAATATCTAATGAAAAATTGGAAAAAATAAGGATGCAAGTTTGTAGAAATGACTCAGGTGTATAATACATGCTTATTTTTCAAAAGGTTCTGTGTTAAACAGGCAAACAAATAAACAACAACAACAACAAAAAGACAGTCCAGAGACACTTTGCATATGTAGAAGGAGGGAACATGTTTGTGTGGAGGAGCAGGAGCTGGGAGAGAAGAGAAGCTGAATAACCAGAGCACCTGGCAGTGTAAGACATCGGAAAGGGGGACACAGGGAGCAAGGGCCCTGGGCCAGGAGGAGAAAAGAATGTTTTCCTTCCTCTTATTACTGTGACAAAGTACCTCAAACTGGATAGTTCAAAAAAAAATACAAACCTGTTATCACATAGTTCTGGAGGTCTGCACTCAAACTGTCAGCAGACCCGTGCTTTTAGTGGCTATAGAGAAGGATTTGTTCTATGCTCTCAGTTTCTGAAGTTACTGGTAATTCCTGTATATGCATAGCTAGCATTCCTGTCTCTCTCACCACATAGCACTCTTCCCTTAAGCATTTCAGTCCAAGTGTCTCCTTTCATATTGAATTAAGAATCCACCTACTGTGATCCGACTTCATTCTAACTTAGCCTCATGCATTTCAGTCCAAATGCCCCCTTTCATATTGGATTAAGAGTTGACCTACTCTGATATAACTTCATTTTAATTTAGCCAAGTATATCTGCAATAATCTTATTTCCAAATAAACTCATATGAAAACATTTAGTGACTAGGGCTTCAATATCTATTTCCTGGGAGAAGGGAACACAATTCAGCCCACTATGAATGGTAGTTTGACTTCTCAAGGAAACTGGTGGGTAGGGGGTAGAAAATGATAGAGAGGTGACATCATCCCAAAGCAAAGTCTATTTTTTTCACTTTCTTCCCAGACCCTGCCCAGTGGGCATACATTATAGTCGTATTCTAATAGAATGTTTCTCATTCCCTTCCACCCATGACCCTCCCTTGACATTCAGGCATAGCTAGAACACTCTGCCCTTGATGGGTCTAGCAAGCCAGACAGAAGCTAAAAGACAGAGAAAAGAGTGGAGGCTATTCTCAGCTTTTGACTTTCAAATTAGACTTTAGAATTCTCAACAGAGGCAATATTGGTGAAGAAGGAACAGTTAAAGTTTGTACCATAAATAAAAATGGAAAAGATAAATGATTTATTACTCAAAGGACCCACGTTCATGCCCTGGACCTCATTAACATTACGTCGTCTTTGGGGGAAGAAGGCAGCTAGCAAGGCATTGAAAGTCAGCGAGGAGTCTTCCACCTGCTCATGAGACAAACTTATCTCCAAGCTTCATCTCTTCTCTTACCCAAAGCTTCTCTATTTTCCTAATATATTACACATTTGAGCCTCCACATATGATTAATGAAGGCATTGCTCCCACTTTACAGATGGAAATGCAGAATCAGAGCATGAGACAATTTTTAGGGGAGTCACATATATAGTAGCCTATACAGCCATATTTAAACTCTGGAATCTTTTGGGGAGCAAAGTGATACTCTTGAATACCACACAATCCTGGCTTTTTACATAATACATCTTTTTAATTAAATGCCTTCTTGTGGTGACTAGGAAGAGATGTGAGAAAATGTATCGCCAGGAGATACCTACTGTGTGTGAGATACTATATATTTGCATATATAGTCTCATTTTTAGAGTTCAGCATTTGCATCATCACTGACTCCAATCTTCCTAGGAGTGAGCTTAGGCTCCAGAAAAAGCCTCAGATTGACTTATGGATCAGTGATTTCACTCAATTTGCACCTAATGAGATTCATACAACTAATTCTCTCTTTTCTTTTTCTGATGCTCAAAGAATTACATTGGTTTCTCCTTTAAAATTACAAAACAGAATCTAAGCTCCTAACCTGGCTCTCTGCGACTCTGTGACTTATGTGATATATTTTCTCAATGTGAAAATACCCCACCAATACAGTCTAAATCAATATCTCTTTCCCGACATGCACACATTTATCTGGTTCTTTTATGTCATGACCATGGTCAAGATTTGTATGGCAAGTTCTGTTCAGGAAGCTCCTGTGCTCCAGGAGTGGGTATATTAAGGTCAGTTCATCATTTAATGCCTACTCCCCAAAACACCTTTGTCAGAGCCTGGCATTATAGCCCCTTGAATGCTATCTAAACATGACTTTTATTTTTAAGCAAAAATCCTTGGGATCTGGGAGTTACTACTAGGTAACTGAGCTCCACCCCCAGAGCTCATATTTTTAAAAAGTGCATGGTGGTTCATGCTTGTAACTCCAATACAGGTCTCAGGGGATCATGAGCCAGTCAGCATAGCTTACTTAGCACATTCTTGCAGTGAGAGATCTTGTCTCAAATATCCAACAAAAAGGTAGAGAGCATCTAAAGAATAGCAGTGAAATTGTTCTCTGTCCCCCACATACATACATACATACACACACACACACACACACACACACACACACACAAACACATGCATGTGTGTACCTGAAAACAATAATCAATAAAATAAAAGCTATATTTTTTTATTCCCTGTAAAAGAATAAAACAAAGTAGTCCCAGCCTATGAAAGTCACCTACTATAAGCAATTCTGGTTAGTTGAGGGACCATAGAACCTCATATGAAGTAAAGATAGCGTGCTCCAGTGCATGGTGTGGAGAAACTTGAATGTCAAGATTTTGTTTTCTTAACTTGCTTATTTCAGTTCTGAAATTATAAGGATTGTGATAGCTTTGGAATGGCTTCAAAGATTCCCAAGTTCCAGTCTATTTCTTAAAGCTAGAAGGTAGGAATCTGAGCTTTTCTGATTTTCATGCTTAATGTCATCTGATGCTCTTAGTGGTACTCCCTGACCCTTGTCTCAGGCAGTGCTCCTGGTCATGTCCAGCGGATACTTCTGGCCTGCTTGATTTTCTTATTAAGAAGTCACTAGGGCAGGCATAGCCAGACTCTGAGACAGAACACAAAGAATCCTAAAGGACAGAGATGAAGTGAAAAGCCTCCCTGGGAGAACAGCGAGAAAGAGGGTCTGCTTAAAAGGACATCCAGGTTGATCCCTGCGCCTGTTACAGAGAAGCTAGACATTTTGCTTTACTCTGGCAATTACAGTGTTTTGGGAAAGGTGAAGTTGATGCTTAGGGGATAAAATTTTCTGTGGAAACCATCTGCTACCAGCTCTGCAGAAAGCACAGTTCTATGGACAGACAAGCTTACAAGACAGAGATGGACTCTCTATTTCTGCTGAGGAAGAAGTGGAGAAATTTGCAAATATTACCCTCTCTAAATTTAATTTTATTCTCAAATTGGCTCATTAGGAAAGTCTAGGCTAGACGTGGTTACCATGGCTCCTTGTAAAAATGCTTCGACTTGCCTACAACCTAATTGTCTGACTTGTGTTTTCACTGTGGACTAATTTGAATAGAGCTGTGTAAAACTACTGTGGTGGTATCTCAGTTCTAGTTGACATCTCTGCAATAGTTGGAATTCAGAACTGGTGAATATCTCTAAGAATTAATTGAGAATCCTTCTATAGCCAGGAAGGAGCAATCTCCTAACCCTTTATGTTTCACGTTTGTCTTGTACATGGGATTGTTCCCTGCATTGTGACCACCTATCATCTATTTCTACTCCCTGTCAGACCTTAAATACCCTTTGATCAAATATTCTTCCAAGTTGGCTATTCTGCAATTAGTGATCACAAGTGCATGTGCACATGCATATGCACACTTACATGTATACACACACACACACACACACACACACACACACAGAGAGAGAGACAGAGAGACAGAGAGAGACAGAGAGAGACAGAGACAGAGAGACAGAGACAGAGATAGTAACTAATGAAGCATGGGCATCAGAAAGTGCAAAGTGGCATCTTGCTAGTGTTTCATTTTGCTTAGGTGCTTAATTACTGTGCTCACCTGAGTTCAATGAGCAAAGCGGCACAGTGGGAAGCATACTGGATCCCATCTCTCCTCTGTTTAGGTTGCCTTACCAATTGCTGGCTATGTGACTTAGGAGAACTAACATGCCTCGGCTCAGTTACCCCACAAGCAAAATAGTTTACCAAATTTGGTCAACATTAACTTCGGAAGCATAGGAAACACTTTTAAGTAATAGCATCTCATTACAATTGAGGTTATCATCTCTCTTCACTTTTCCCTTCTCTCCCTCCTTATTGCTGACAGCAGGCAATACAGAAAAGTTCATAGTTATATCCAAAGTGGTACTGAAATTGTCCTTCGGAAGCCAGTGGGGCCCCTCAGCAGCACTTAGATGCCACTTAATGTAAAGAAGGGAAGGGGTTTGCTCATTTCACAAATATGCGAATCTGAAATCATGGCCCGTGGGCCAAATTGGGCCCGCTGCCCATTTTGTAAATATTTTATTGGAGCACGGCTATGATCATTCATGCCTGTATTTTGAAGTTGTCTGAGCATTACGATGGCTATAGTGAGAAGCTCTGACAGAGACTGAGAAGCCCATAGAACCTAATATATTTACTGTCTGACTTTCTACAGAAGTTTGCTAACCTCTGTTGCCAAGTGTGTTCAGAATGGGCTGAGTAGAGACTTGATAATGAGGTGGGAGCTGGCTCCAGGCTGGCTCTGTCCATGTAAGTGGTGCATTTCCAGTGTCTCACAGAGCATGTGTACTGCTCTACCTCTTCTGAACAGCCCATACAGAACCCATTCAATGTTCATCCCAGATGTGCACAGTACTAACCTATGAGCCTCCTTCTGGATTCCCATGGAACACCATCTCTTTGATATTTTCCTGAGTACCCATCTACTTCTCTACTTTGCTTCTCTATCACCTACCCTCTAAACATATGCTTCCTCTCCCATCTGCCTCCTGCCAGTGTTGAGTCTCTGGCCCCACTCACTTGAGGTTTATCTTTCTTTCTGGCCCTGGCCCTGTGCTTTCCAACTGTAGAATTTTGTTGGGGCCACATTCATATCCCTGAGAACCTGATGCTCCCAACTGCAGGGCTCAGGACTTACTTCTTTAGGGGTCATCCCAACGTTCGGTTGTTGAGAGCACAGCTTCCGTAGTTGAGATTGATATGTCCATACTGGTTACCTGTCAAGATTCGCACTTCCTTTCCTTCTCTACTCTGTCTTTAAGTTCCTGCCACTGTATTGGGTGTCACATCCAAAATAAACAGCCTGCACTCCTGTCCTTTCTTATGGTCTCTTTCTAGGACATGCCAACCCCAGACACGTATTTACCAGTACTCACACAATGTACCCCAAGTACATTCTTAGGCACAGGAATTTCATTAAGGCAAGTATCTCAAGAATGACAAGAAGCCACATATCGAGTGATGTCCAGAAGAGTCAAGACCACAGAGTACACATTAGCAGTTTCTAGTATTTGAGAAAAAAGACCTGCTGGATTGACTGCTTAATGGGTGTAGAGTTTCTGGTTGAGGTGATGTAAAGGACCTGGAAACAGTGATAATGAGTGTATGTGCTGTCAATGTGATTAATTTTACTGAACTGTACACCTTAAAATGATTAATATTCTAGGGGTTGGAAGGACAGCTCCATAGCAAAGAACACTAACTGCTCTAGGTGTTTGGTTCTTGGGATCAGTTCCCAGCACACTCATAATGCACATGTAGTGCACAGATATAAATTCAAGCAAAACATTCATACACATCAAATAAAATGATAGTAAATTTTAAAAATGACTAGCATGCTAAATACAGTTGTATGTACGTATGTCCACAAAACAAAAATTGATGAAAACCTTAGATGGTAGATTCTTACTACATTTGAAATACAAAAAAAAAAAAAAAAAAAATAAAAAAAAAAAAAAAAAAAAAAAAAAAAAAGTCCCTTGTATAAGAGATTATGTGTCACAATTTGGCCTGTGATTCTTCCTACCCCAGCTGTGTTTGCTCTGTCTTAAGTCTTGCCTTTTGTGGACATGGTACTCATGCCCTACATTAGCGGGACTGCAGATTCCTCCAGGGAGCCAGAGGAATCCAGCTGGTCTGTCCACACCGGTCTTAGAACCACTCATGGATAGCCGAGAAGCCCACAGTCCACAGACAGATGGGACTTCTCAAATTTACCCCCTGTGAACTCTTTCCACACTCCTTGGCAGCTCTGTCACACATCCAGATCCTGCGGGTCAATTTGGAGGCTAATGACACACATATGGGCCATATGGACACTGCTTAAGCTGAAAATGTGTGCAGCTGTTGGGGTTGCCGAAGCCAGATGTTCAGCTGATAATCTTCTTTGGCTGAATATGATCTTGCTTGAAGTGGCTTTCATAGGAGACTGGCTGCTGAGAACCAGGCCCTGTCTCCCAGAACACTTGTTTCTTGTTAACTTTGAAATAGAGGGATCATGTTTTAGGATATGGAACAAAGAGCTGTGCATGCATATATGTGTGAGTATATGTATGTGTGCATGTCTCTCTCTGTCTCTCTCTCTGTGTCTCTCTGTCTCTCTCTCTCTGTGCACATGTGTGTGTGTGTATGCATGTGTGGTGTGTGTGTGTGTGTGTGTGTGTGTGTGTGTGTGTGTGTGTGTGTGTGTATAAAGGCCAAAGAACAATCTTAGCAATTGTTCCTTAGTAGTTGTTGACCTTGCTTCTTGAGTTAGGGTTTCTCATTTGGGACCTAGAATTCCTCTAGGAACTAGGTTAGTTGGCCAAGCAGCCTCAGGAATGTGCCTGTCTCTGCTGGTACTGGTTTAGAGGTGCATGCTACCATACCTGTTTTGCTGTTGTTGTTGTTGTTTCATTTGTTTTGTTTTGTGTGTGTTTATTCATGGGCTTGTTTTATTTTACAGGGATACTGCAGATTGAACTCAGGTTCTCCTGCTTTCAAAGCAAGCATTTTACTGACTGAGCTACCAGCCCAGCTCAGCAGATATGGTTTAGCTAGAATATGGTATTCATATGTTTGTTTTGGTTTGTTTGTTTGTTTGTTTACTTGTCTGCTACTATGTAAAAATTGCTTATCAAAACACCACCTCCCACATCTGGCTTACTTTTCTTACTTCATCTTACCTGCCTGATTAGAACATGTATTTGTCTGTTTTCTCTGTTTTAATGACTTGGGGGGAATGAGGGAATGAAATGGCTTTGATTCTCAAGTACATATTGAAGAGAGGTTTATAGGCATACTAACTGAAACATACTGTGTGCTCCAACTTAAAACATACAACATTTACTTTTGACTCGACAATGTTTAAAAGCCTTCATTAATTTCTTTTCTTACTAGATATTTTCTTCATTTACATTTCAAATGCTATCCCCAAAGCCACCTATGCCCTCCCCCACCCTGCTCCCCAACCTACCAAAAGCTCAGAACCAATGGGGACTCTCAAGAGAGGGATCCAGGGTCTTGAGAATTCATTCATGACTCTCCAGTTATTCCTTAGAAGGTGTAAGAACTTTCCTCTACCTCAATGAACCCTCATCCCTCAAGATCATCCTTACAGTAAAGGCACACAGTAGACTCTTCAGCAAACTCTTCACATTTCACTATTCAGTGGTACCACCTTTTTCAGCTCCTACACCCTGTGGATTTGCACAACTAAGTTCTTTCTGGCCAAACAGAAATAAAGGCTGCCTATGCATCATTTTTCCAACCTCTGTCCCTTTGTTTGGATCAGAAGAAGAAAAGCTGAGGTTGTTTTGAAGGGCAGAGCTGTAAAACTGGGTTCCTATGTCACAGCTTGAAGGAATGGTTCCAACAAGGAGACATTTACATCAGATTCTTGAATTAGTGACAAACACTGGATTTAATTTCTTAAATCCAAGGCCATCCACTATATCAATTTGCCTGTCTAGACTAACAAATAGTGAAAAAAAGAAAACAAAGTAGCTAAAGCAAGTAAGGGAAATGCTTTTGTAATATAACACACAAAACTTTTCAGGTGGGGTCAGAAGTAGCCCCTGGCCTGACAGATACCAATTCTCTGTCTCTATTGAAACTAGTGAGAGATCCCATACAGCCAGTGCAAGCACAATAGATGGCTAATGCAGCACTAGATCTGCAGGGACATCTGACTGAGCCAGAAGGGCAACCTCCCTACAAGCTGCATCTGCTACAGAGTTCTTATTCTGTGCCACACTAGATAGCTCCCCGAGGTCTTAGACCTGATAAATGGGTTCCTTACACATTCCCAAGTGCCTTAAAAATCAGAAACCCATAAATTCTGTCTCCTTGTCGTAAGGGAATTGAACTGCAAAGACTAGTCCTTACAGAAGAACAAGATGTCAGAGCCTGCCCTGTGATTTTGGACTCCCAAGAGCCTTTGTCAACATGTCAGACTCTTGAAAACTTTGTGGCACTTTTCTCTCATCCTTGGATGTAATTTAAGGGGAATCAGAGAACTTGCCAATTATTGGTACATCTCGGCCCAATTGTAACATCATTAGTTGTAGAGTATCTTAGTCTGCTATGAAATTAACATCAAACTAACCAGGATCCCTTTAAATTGTAAATTGTCCTTACAGAGAAAAGAAGAGGAGAGTTACCCAAGCCCTGGGACAAAGGAGTGAACATATACTTTGGTGTTTTCCATGTCACTAATATGTTTCTTCATTAGTGTTGAGAAATTAAGAAAAACATCACCAGATCAAAGGCTGAGAAAACTTTTCCAGTGATGAAACCACATCAAGCAAAGAAGGTGGATTGAGGCTATCATGGTTAAACTTTTTTGAGATTCACTGAGATTATCAACCATGTTAGTGTTAAATGAACAAGGGCTTTCAGTAGGCAATTTTAATAATCAAGACTGAGAAAGGTCCCCACCTTTAGAACAGTAGCTTTAAATGTTAAATATGAATCACTTGGAAGGCTCATTAAAATACAGAATTCTGGAAGTCCCCCCCAATTGCCTTTTTTAATGAAATATTTTAATTTTTAGATTAATTTATTATTTTATGTGAATGAGTGGTTTGCCTGGTTGTATGTCTGTGCACCACATGCATGCATGGTGCCCACAGAGGTCAGAAGAGGACATCGGACTCCCTGGAAAAGGAGTTAAAGATGGCTGTGAGCCACCACGTGGATGCTGGGAATCAAACATGGGTCCTCAGGAAGAAGAACCAGTGCCCTTACCCACAGTTCCTCCAGCCCTCACATTTCCTTTTTGAGAATTTTCCAAGTAGCCCTAATACTCAAGGGAAATCACTGATTTAGGTCTTCATTAAAGACAATGTTCCTTTCAGATTCTTTAGGGAGATGGTAATATTTCTCAGTTGCTAACTTTGCCAGAAGTTTAGAGGACAAGGTCAGATGTTATTTGGGTCTTTTGGTAACAATGGTTCTTATTCCAAGGTCAGAAAGCCAAGGACAGAGTTCTTATACCTGCTAAATATATCCATCCCAATTATACACTCAAACACCAGAAATACAATGGCTACAATGATCCTTTGGGCCCAATCTATGCAGCAGGGGCCAGAATGCCATTCATCATCTGATTTCTATAGGCTGTTACTGTGACAAGTGCCTATGAATCCTTCTGAGGTAGAATTAGAAGTATCTATGGAAAATGCTTACAGTAGCTTCTTGAAGGGGACCTCATCTCACCTTTGGTCACTGAATTCTGTCTTGTATCTGGAAGCTACATGGCAGACATTGACCTTCCATCCCAATAGCTGATATCAGCCTTATTATGCTGGGATCTTAGTTTTGTTTTGATTTTTTTAAAGAAGTTAAGCCATTCCTTTACTACTCGCCAACAGGACACAGTGATACCATCAGGTCAAGCTGCTTCATTGCTATCCTGACATCCAGAAAAGAAATTTACCTTCCTTACTTGGTTAGTAAAGCTACTACTCAACCCTTGCTGTTTTAGAAGTAATCTTGTCATTCTTGTTGGAATGATGGAACCAGCTTCATGAAACTTCCAAAGTCAACCATTGGAGGGTCTGAAATAAGCTCTACTATTAGAGTTATTGTTAAAGTGTATTTTTATTGGTTTAATGAAAGGTATGTCCTCTAAGACTCCCAGGGCACATCAAGTTGAAGACTATCTTCTACAACAACTCTGCTTTAATGGGCTCACCTTTCTATATCTTTTGATCCTTGCCCCAGTATCTTCTCAGTCAATTTCTTACATCTCCACCTAATTGACTACAGGTCATTGCTGGGTCAGGTTTCCAAGAGCCATCCCAGCAGCTATTTGGACCATTCCAGTAGTTTATTTCTAGGTCATTAAGTCCTGAGTCAATGGTTTTCATGTCAGTAAATTCTTTCTACATTCAGCCAATACATATTCAACCCAACCATATTAGTGCAGAATAAACAACAAAAAAAGAAACAATGGAAAACATTCCTTACATGCTTTTTCATTCATGAGGAAGAATTATTATAAAAAAGACAGTCAAGTAGACAAGATGACTCATTCAATGAAAGTCAGTTGGATTTCCTCTTTGGACTCCATTGCAAGGCTTATGCAATAGTGGTCTAAATGGATGTTGGGCTTTATCATAGTAAAGAGAATGGATATGCATGAGCCCAAAGCTGTGGGCTCCATGTCATCAAAATTATCCAGATAATCTCAATAACTACATACTTCCTTCCCAATCACAGAAACTTTTATATGTTCTGTGAGTCCCCAAGGAAACCAAGCACTTGGTATGAACTGCATTAAATTCTTCCCATGCTAGGAGAACAGTTGTTCATCTTATCTGGATTTGAACTTACTTCCTTTGCCTATATGACTTCTACTAGCACCAGCACTCAAGAGATTAATAAGTGATGGCTTTATGCCTGTTTACTTTAGGCTTAAAAAATCCTCTTTCAGCAAAGTTAAACTGTCAAGTTGAGAAGATTGAATCCCTAGTTTTGTTTTTAAAATTAAATTAACCCTTGATAAGAGTTGCCACTTTTAGGTGTTAGCACTTGACCACTCTGGTTTGACCATTTCTATTCTAGTTGACTCGGCTCACCATCAGACCTGATACTCTCCATGACTAAATGTACAGATGTTCATATCTAAATAAATTGGTTTTCCACATACAAAAAAAATACAGGCACAGATTGAGATTAAAGAAGAAATGAGCAGACATGATATATGATACACATCATATATTCTTGATACCTCCACACATTCACTCAATGCAATAATGGTGCCTCACTTCCATTTGTGCTGTGTATCTGCTTTAGTGTTGGACTTCTCTGCTAAAATATTAAAGGTCTTTGAGGGACTGCTCAGATCTGCATATGTACAGTCTGAAGGTAACACTTAAAAGAGGTTAGACTCCCATGGACAAGCCTCAGACAATGGTTAAAGGTTAAATCATTCTTTGACATATCTGATCTAGTGATAGATAATTATGAAATGGATCTACCTGCTCCACTAAAGGTTCCTATTGGGGTCAAACTTTACTTTCTGCTGTGGTGACCAACATGGCCATTCATCTTTCTGTTAGTTTCATCTCAGCCACATATTTTAGTTTCATTTTGCTCTCACCCATGTTTGTTGGAATCCTTTTCCAAACTACCTGTGTGAAAGGCTTCTACTCGCCCTAAGATAGATAATAAGGCTCAGAAAAAAAAGAACAGAGGTGAGGACTAAGAGAGAGGATCACCTTTATAAAGCAAAGTGAAAATCAGTAAAAGAGTAGCAAATAGTAAAGAGAGAATTGGAATAAAGGTATGAAGTGGGGTTTGTTTCTAAAGGAAGAAAGTTGGTCTCTATGCTGAAGTAGAGTGAATAAAGGCACTGGTGGAAGGTAGATAGTTGGGTTAGTAGCCAGCAAGTGTGGATCCTATGTGTAGCATCAGGGAAAGGGAATGAGATCTCTGGTACAGATAGAGAAAATATTTAGCTAAGAGGATGTGGATCCTGACAAAAACAAGAGGCAGTAAAGAGTGGGATGCAGATAAGTTTGTAAGTGAAGGGGATGGGAAATGGCCTGTTAGCTCAGAACATCCAGATGGTGCATGTGCAAGTCAGTGAGAAAAGGTCTGAGGAGGGAATTCCCCAGGATATCAGTGCAAGAGGCAGCGGAAGAGACAGCATTAGAGGAACTTAGAAGAAGCAGTCAGAGAGACAGGGGAAGATCTGGCCCAACATTTTTGGCAGCTAGAAGGTTATAAACACAAGTGCCCCACTGGGGCAAGAATAGGGAAGGAAGAGTGGAAGAAAGTTGGTAACCAAGCAGAATGGTGAGAGTTCCTGGACTGCCAGAAGCAGCACCTTCCTCTTCACTTCACAGCTCTTTCTCCTCTGCTCCTGACAACTTCTGTGACTCCTCTTCCATCTCCTCCTCCCGCACCATAAATCTCCATTCCCTGGATGATATTTTCATATTTTCTCTTCCTCCTGCCACATAAGGTTCTTCTGTGACCTTGACCTATTGGTTCATACTGATCACAAAACACAGAAAAGGACCCTATATAGATCCCAATATACAAAAGCCTATCAGACAGACCCAGAGAAAGGGAAGAAGAAAGAAGGATAAGTTCACACACTGGAAAGGCAGAAAATTCTAGATGCTGGTACATGCTTTGAAGAAAATAGAGATAGGTTAGTGGGACAGGAAATTACAGAGAGAATTGGGGTAGCAGTTTAGACAATGAAATTGACTGAGTCACCTGAATGATGAATTCCCTAGGGAGATGTATAAGAAAGGGTCTTAATGGAAGCCTACAGTTGGAACCAAATATAGTGGTATTCTGAGAGAGAAAAATCAAGCCGAAAGAGCCAGAGCCCAGTGAGCAAGTGGGGAGATAGAACAGGCAAGCAAGACGACAGGGGTCAGGTTGGGCTGTTCCTGTCTAGTGCATCCTCTACTGTTTATATTAATGAACTATGGAAAGATTTCAAAGCACTTATGGGGGCTGTTAAACTTGGGACTATTACAATACAATGTGCTCTTAAAAGATTGCTGTTGTGCCTCTATGAGAAACAGAGGGGTGGGACCAAGAGACCCATAACCACACATTGAGTGGTATGGGTTTACAGTGTCAGGACTTGTGCTGTAGACCATGATGGAGATGAAGATAAGCAAGATGCAAGAGCAGTGGGAAGTGCTGCTGCAGGATCAGTGGGAGAGATGGGGAAGCTTTCTGGGCTAATTAACTGAGCTGGTAGAGTAGGATCATTCAGCAGCATGGGAGAAATATTGGAAGAACAGGTTAGGATTGTGATGACTTGAGTTTAGATTAGTGTGATAGGGACGGTAGAGATGGAAAAGGTAAAAGCAGAAAAACTATGTAAGCAACCTTGCTATTGCTTCTATGGAGTCTTGAGATTATTCTTAAATTATGTTGTAATTTAGCATAGATGTATTATCTTAGTAAAGAAAATTTTGTCTTACTTTTTAAGAGAGAGCCAATATAACTGAAATAGTAAATGTATAAGAGATAAAAATCAGTTTGTGTTATAAGTAAGCAAACATCAAGACCTTTTAAAATAATTTCATTATCCTCCCAACCAATGTTGGCTCATAAATTCCCCCATGAGTAGTTATGTCTTCTACATGACTTCACTGTTCAATAAAGCACTTATGAGTAGCAGACTACTGAACATCATTAGTAGATGTGGCTGTACTGAATTGTAATGTGCTGAGAGTATAAAGCATCTATCTGCTTTGAATATTCAAAGGATAACAGAATGAAAAATGTCCTATTCATATTATTGATGTTTATTAAACTTAAGATGGTGATGGTTTACATACATTTGGCAAGAGTAAACTATTAAATCCAATTATATATGTTTATCTTTAATTTTAAAATATGACTACTAATAATCTAAAGTTTCATTTCTGGCTTCTTTTTCTTTTTTTCTCTCTATAGGACAGCACTTCTATAAATGTTATAATAATTTCATAAAATGGTACATGGATTTTAAACAATTCTTTTGCTAATTCTGTGTCATTTAACAATAACTCTTTACTTGGTAAGTTTTATTTTATTTCAGGAAGTTCCACAATGTATAAGGAATACATAGATATAACATTATTAACTTTTTAGTTAGTAGTAGAGGTGTAGAAAACTGTATCTCCTGTAAATTCAATATGCATGTCCTGTTGGGTTTATGTTAGGATACAGGAAACCTACAGGGTTGTGGATTGACCAAATGAAGTTCTTTTCCACATACAATGTCGAGTGCGTAACTTCTAGCCTTGGAGTGGCAATTCTGGAAGATCAACGATTGCTGTATGTGCCTCTTAGGTTTTGACTTACACTCAAAGGGGAACCTACTCCAGCTGTCATACTCATAATACACAAAAAGAACAGGGCAATAAGATGCCAACACATTTGTTCCTCATGGAAAAGCTTCCTATAATTTCTACCTGGTGTCTTGCTTTTACACACAGCTGCATTGCGCTTTTTTTTTTTTTTAACTGCACCCTGGGTAGTGTCTCGCAGACCATTCATATACAGTCTCAGTTACTTCTCACTGACACCTTCAAGGTGTCCACTTTCATAGACAAGAATCCTGACTGACCATTGATTGCTCCTTTGCAGCCCTTCTTATGACCATGATGAAGCATATAATTGCGTACTGTCTGTTTATCCTTCATTGTCCATCATGAGGGTTACATGGAGCTGAACCTGTTTAATTCTCCACTGCATAACAGAAGCCAGATTAGGAGCCAGGCACAGAGTGGACACTTGTATGTATCTGCCCAGTGACTTAATGACTAGACTGAACAGAGCAAATGGGTTTCATCAAGTATTCCACTTTTGTTTATTGATTGAGCCTGTTTGCACAACTTGTATGAGAAGGCCCCCAAGGGACACAGCCTGACTAAGCTCGGGAAAGAATCTTGATCTTAGTAAAACCTGGAGTAGGAGTGGAGAGAAGAAAAGCACACATGTTCTGATGTTTCCAGCTCTGAATTTTTACGTTGACTATAAATTTCACGTACTGTGTTGTTTCTATACTAACCATGACAGACATCCTGTAGCAAACACTTCCTTCAATTAACTTATTCTATCAGGTGGCTAATGCATAGAAACCCAGAAAAAGCTCAGCTCAATAAAGATCATGCTCCAAATGTGCCCATCAAAAGAAAAATAATCCTCCAGTAATGCCCCATGGTACCTATTAGTTGCCCTAATAGTCAGTCTATAGTTTATAAATAGCATGTGTGACCCCTAAAAGGCTCTGAGCAAATGCATTATATTCTGCAGCAGCCTGTCCAATAATATTTGCAAGCTCTTCATTTATTGCTTCTTTGAATGGAAATTGAGCTATTTCTCAACATTTTAGAGATGTTGTGACAAATAAAAAAATCAGCAAACATTTATAAGGCAGTTGAATCAACTGGAGGGCTTGCTGATGATGGGCAAGGGAGATTTCATAAATACCTTTTCCATCATCCCATCTATCTTGGATTCTCCCTGCCCATTTATTTACCATCATTTATTTTTAATCAGAAAAAAAAGTTACATCAGCTCAGAGGACTTTCTAAAGATGTCATATAAAATATGACTAAAGAGAATGAATGTAGACACTGAAAAATGTATTGTTAGTCAACAAGATATTCAAACTACTCATACCTGCACAAGCTATTTTCAATTATCTGTGGCTATGACTATGTGCCACCTGTATTGAACCAAGGATCTAAGAGCAAATTGATTATATTCTCTCCCCTTAGGGTCTTGTATATTGTATAGTGGTAGTCAGCCCCTTGAGACAAGGGAGGGAATACAAAGGAGTTTCCATATGTCTTTTTATGTTGTCGTTGTGGCTTACCTGACCTGCTGTTGTTTATAGGTGGAATACAGCTAAATTAGTGTCTGGTGTGGAACAGGCATTCGATAAATCACTGTTTACAAGTAGAGTTTGCTTCAAGTGAATCAGCAGCTAGAACTAAGTCTTTACCAGGCAGTGACACATTTCAAACTAATGATTATTTTGTATGCAACCTCAGCATTTACATTGTTCAAAAAGAATCTCTCCCTCTGCCTCCCTCTCCCCCGCCAAATCTAATTCTTCAAATGCCATAGAACTAGTTAACTTCTAGGCAGGCCTATGGCTGGTTTGGCAGGCCTATGGCTGGTTTGAGGAGGCAAAGGAAAAGGAAGTCTTTGGATGTTGTAAGGAGACCTAACTTTATTCAGAATGCTTTGAGCATGAGAATACAATGACTGTGCTTCTGATGGAAGGGTATTGTACCGCAAATGGCATGTAGAAAGAGTTAAAGAAGGGGCAGACATAGTAAGGCAATTGGAGATATTACCTAAGTCTTCTAGTGGGCATCAGCTATGCAAAGCAAGTATGATGTTGGGGGTGGAGTCAAAGGCTCAGCAGTACTGAGCAGCGCAGAAAGATACAAAAAAAACTAATGCTAGAGAGAAAGGCTGGAATATGGAAAGAGTCTCCATATTGAAAACAAACAAACAGGCAAACTCTTACTTTGAACCAAGGTCACACTTAAATTTTATCGTACACTAGAGGAAGCGTAAGCACACAACTAGAGGGAATCCCAAGTGCACTTCGCAGTCTGGTGAACTGCACAGACCTGCTGAAAGTGTCAGTGCACCAAAAAACCTCATGAACCCAAGCCACGGGGCAGGACTTTCCCACTGAGCACTTAGGACCCTAGAGAAATTGTAGGGCAAGGAAGTCTCCTACCCATCGTATCCAAGCAAAATGCAAAGGACATCCTACAGTTGGTTCCGAGAACTGTAAAAAGGAATCTTAACACTTTATCTGAAAAGGTTAATCTCCTTATGCTCACATCAGTCTTATCATAGAATTGATTAGGATTATAATTGAATTTTCTTCTAAAATAGTTAGTCATGTATATTTAAAAAAAAACTTTATGCATTCTCAATTTCTTATTCTGCCTATTGGAAATTCTAACCTTATCATGTTGAAATTTCTTATCATTAGCCTCTGTCTGCGCTTGATCCTCTGTTGCTGTCTTATTTTTCTTACCTGTAGTCTTACAGGTTTAATAGCCTCTTTTCTTGGATGTGGTCACCTCAGAAACGTAAACAGGGAGAGGATATGGTTTGGCTGCTAGTTCATCATGGCATCCAGAGCTCTCTTTGTAGGAATGTGTAAGTCCTGGTTTGATTTCTCTTGTGAGAAACACCATGAACACAGCATCTTGGGGAGGATGAGATTTATTTTCTGATAATACCCAGTTCTCAGTCTATCACTGAGGAAAGTCATGGCAGGAACTCAAGGCGGGAGCCTGGGAAACAGAGCTAAAGCAGAGACTAGAAACAAGTGCTGCTTATTTACATGGAGTGTGCAGGCTGTATGTATTTGGTGCTCTGTAGGCTTCTTGTATGTTCGCGGTCATCTCTTTCTTTATGTTGGGGAAGTTTTCTTCTATAATTTTGTTGAAGATATTTACTGGCCCTTTAAGTTGAAAATCTTCATTCTCATCTATACCTATTAATCCTAGATTTGGTGTTCTCATTGTGTCCTGGATTTCCTGGATGAGTTAGGATCTTTTTGCATTTTGCATTTTCTTTGATTGTTATGTCCGTGTTTTCTATGGAGTCTTCTGTTGCTGATGCTCGAATCTATGATTCCCGATTTCGTTCCTAGGATTTCTATCTCCAGAGTTGTCTCCCTTTGTGATTTCTTTATTGTTTCTATTTCCATTTTTAAATCCTGGGCAGTTTTGTTCAATTCCATCACTTGTTTGGTAGTGTTTTCCTGTAACTCTCTAAGGGATTTTTGTGCTTCCTCTTTAAGGGCTTCTAGCTGTCTACCTGTGTTTTCCTGTATTTCCTTCTTAAAGTCCTCCATCTTCATCATCATGAGAAGTGACTTTAGATCCATGTCTTTTTTTTTTCCTGGTGTGATTGGTGTATCCAGGACTTGGTATGGTGGGAGAGTTTGGTTCGATGATTCCAAGTAACCTTGGTTTCTGTTGCTTCTGTTCTTACATGTGCCTACTACCATCTGATTATCTCAAGTGCTTGCTGCCATCAATATATCTGACTGAAGTCTGTTCTTCCTATAATTCCAGTTGATTCAGGACTCCTCAGAGTCCAGCTTTCTCTGTGATCCTTTGATTGTAGGCTCCTGTGAACCTGAGATTCTGGGTGTGTCAGAGTTCTTGGCAGTCCTTGTTCCTGCTGTCACAGACCTGTCACACTTGGATTGAAACCGATGTTGTGTTCTGCTCACCAGTGATCCTAAGATCGCATGGAGAGTCCTCTGGGGACCGTGGGGTGTCCGCCGACTTCGTGCCCTAGGTGACCTGGTGCTGGCGCCCATCTATGGACTGTCTTAACTTCATCCGTAGCCCTCGTAACCCTTCCTTTCAGGATGATAACTTCAAAAAATAAGTTTGCACTTGGATCCTTTTTAATTCAATTCACCTACCTTTGACTCATTTGAGTTCACGTCTCCAAAATTCTACTAAAGAAAGTCCCTAATGATGTCTTCCTGGACCTCACAGTATAGGGGATCTATTTTTTTATTTTTTTTTTCCCCAATCACACATTTAGACATCACTAAACGTCTTTAATGGCTAACCAGAGCGGTTCAGGGTTAGATTTGGGAATTTCTAATCTAGGTCTAGGAGAGGAAAAAGATTGCCAAAGTTCGCCCAAGTCTTCTATTAATAGGTCCATGGAAGACAGCACAAAGGACACATACTGACTGAGCAGAGGAATTGGCACTATGTGGAGCTGTCCATCTACAGAAGGTGCTGATTCCTCTGTCCATGATCAGCGCTGTTCACCAAGTCACAGACCATCCAAAATCTTTAATTTTTTTCTTAAGATATAATTATATTTTTAATTGTGTATATGTCTGGAGGGACAGTGTGTAAACAGATATGCCCATGGAGAGTTAGAACATTGGGTTCCACTGGAGCTGGTGTTGCATGTAGTTTTGAACTACCTGATATAGATGCTAGGAATTGAACTTGAGTATTCTGCAAGGACAGAATACACTCAACTACTGAGCCATTTCTCCCCACTCTTAATACATCTTTCCTATGTAATAATATCAACAAGAAAGAGAAGAAGAACCTTGGCTATTTCCAAAAGTGAGGCAGAAATAGCCACAGCTCTTCTTTGGGAATCTAAGGTGTATACCATAAATAAAGAATCAGACAGATTCAAGAGATGTGCAGGTGGATTTGGCCAAATTCTTCCCTTGCCACCCCCTCATCTGACACATCTACCTGTGTGAATCTGCAGATGCAGTCTGTTGCTTTACCCACTATCTAGCTCCAGCCTTTCACACCCTGGAGTTTCTAGAATCACCATATGGTTTTGGCCATTAGAAAAAGGACTCACTAGTCAAATGAATTTGAGCAGCATGAGAATAAATGGTTGTCTTGGCCTTTTAATTTCACTGAATGAATAATATACTTTGGGTCTCCAAGATAGGAGAATAGTCTAGTGCTCAGCTTCCAACATCACGTATGGGTCATCTAACTTAATATATGGAATCAGGAATGTGGTAATAGTCCACTTACTAGGGACCTAGGAGCACCCTAATTCTTTAACACTGTCCCTTTCATCATTTCATTTTAGTCCACTTCTATTCCACTGTGATACCCATCAACCCATAGAACCCCTTTTTACCAGGGGCTCCTATGGGCCAAACTAGGTTGGGACTCCTGGATATGACATTTATAGTCATTCCTGATCTCCATTCTAATCACTTCAGACTTACGTGTGTGTGTGTGTGTGTGTGTGTGTGTGTGTGTGTGTGTGTGTGTGCGTGCGCATGTGCTGGTGTATATCCATATATGTACAACTGCAGTACAGGGGTCAAGCTCAGGTGCCACCTACCTTGTTTTTTTGAGAGATGGTCTCTCATTTGGCTTGAAACCTGTCATATTGGCTAGACTGGCTGGCCAATGAGCACAATGGGGTCAGCCTTATCTCCCCTCCCTAGTTCTGGGATTAGAATTATACATTACCACATCTGGTTTCTATGTGTGGGTTCCAAGGATTTATAAAACTCAGGCCCTCATGTTTCCATAGCAAGAGCTTTACACAATGAACAGTTTCCCTGGCCCCAAGTCTCATTGGCTTATTGTTATACCTTGACTCTATCTTCTTCATCCACGTATCTCCTTTCTGTCTCTCCAAATTCAGCCCAAAGTTCTAGAAGTCTTTGCTAGTGGCTGTCCAACCCTTGAAATAGCAAGTTGTTCTTTTTAAGTGTCCTTGCCACTGCTGTATGGTAATGACCACAGAATATTGCTCATTTTTACATCCAGCCAGACTTTGAACCCCAGGAGATCAGAGGGCATGTCTCAGTTATCTTTGTAGCCTGTATACTGACAGTCATTGGAAGCTCAGCTAATGGTACTTGCCAATTATTGCACTATTGTATTTTGTCAATGACTTCTTTGTAGATTGCCATTTATGTCTCTCAGAGTCCTGGCTTTCTAAGGTGTACTTCACTTTAATTCTTTAATATGTATAACACTAATTATGGAACCCTACTTGTACCACACAGGTGAGGGTGGGGGTACACTCATCCACGTTCAGTGGCATTACTCATAGAGCATGTAATGACTTGAGAAACTCATTTATTTGAAATACAAATGAGCATGTAGCAAAAGCCCTTCAACTGCCCAACTTTCACCTTCTAGAATTTCAACTCTTTTATTATTCAGAGAGAAAATTATAATTTTTCCTAACCTAGAGGATGTACATTTTTGCCATAAGTTAACCTAAATTAAAACTTTTCACTAGACCTTTATCTGCTTGCCTTTTATCAAGAATAATGTCTACCTCTATTGACTTGACTGGGCATGTGCCCATCATTCATGGACATTGCCAATGAACATTGCCCTTTTCTTTTCTAAGATTCTCCCACACTCATGCACAGTCTCCCTTTAATTCTACCGGAGGACTTCATTATGGCCGAATTCAGCCAGTGAAATTGTTGAATTATGACAGGTCCACACAAACCTCCTTGATACATCTAAATGCAAAAGGTGAATCTTGAGGAGTCTGCGTTGTGATTTGTGCCACTCAATAAGCTTTCCACATAAAGGGGAGGCAGAAAATGACAAATCAGACAGGAAGCACAAAAGAGAGGAAGTGCAGAAGGAGGGAAGTTCTATGAATAGAAACAACATTATTAAAGTTTCTTGTTATGATTTGAATGTGCCCCTTTAATAAACTCACGTATTAAAGTTTAAAGCCATTGTAGTAATATTAAAAGGTTATTAAATGGGATTAAAATTTATATGTTGAGGGAGTTTGGAGATGGGACCTTTAAATTTTAGTTAGGGTTAGATAAGATCTTGAGAGTGGGTCTCTGTGTTCAGAGTGGCTCTGTAAGAATAGCAAGAAGATAACCTAGAAAGGAGAACTGGAGCCAGATGTCACTCTGTCTCTTCATTGCTGACCTCTACTGTATGATAATGTCACAGGAAAGGCATCACTAAGCATATGTAAGTCCATGCTATCAGACTTCCCATCTACCCAAACCATGAGCCAAATAAATATCTACTTCTTAATTACCTGGTCTTGGCTATTTTGTTATACAATAGAAAAGCAAAATAAGACACATCTGTGTGCTATGTAGTATTACATAGGTCAATAAGGGATGAAGGGATAGGTTTTTAATTTTAACTTATCTGATGATTTAAATCTTAAGGTCTCACGATGCAATACAGATCTTAAGATACATCGAAGGACAGTAATGATAAGAATCTTCGTCTATATGCTTGTTAATTGAACCTCCTTTTTGCATAGTTCTAATTTAGGAAGAAAGCACATCTTTATTGTCTGCTGTATATAATGACTGTGGTACTTGGGGAGAAGCAGAAAGTTTTAGGTTCTGAAGATACAGAGCCAGCCACTGGCAGCAGTAAGCCACCCTTTGCAAGGTAGCGTAAAATACAGCTAGTGATTGATAAGACAGCATGCCCCTCGTGCTTGTACCCAGAGATATGAAAACCAATCCTATCTAGCACATTTTCTTTTCTATTCTGCAAGACAAAGTGGAATACTGTATAAAGCAGAACTATCCTTTCCAAAATGGTCCCCCAAAGTGGCCATCAAGGAAGCTTTCTTTGAATCTTCTAGAAGATAGACTGAACTGCCAGAACTTAGCAAGGAGAGAGAGAGAGCTATGTTGGCATCCAAGTCCCATATGTAATTCACAGTAAGCTGCCATCAAACCATAACATCTATGGGAGAAAGTTTAAAACTTGTTCTGGTTTTTCCCTATAAAGACAATTCAGTGCAGCTTTCTGGATAAGTTCCTATTCTTCCAAGACATATTTTCTTTATTAGTTTATGGTCTGCTTTGCCTGTGGAGTCTGCCTCCTTGGTCGCTGGCAGTTGAAGTAGCACTTAATTTTCTTCATAGTAAATGTCTTCTGGTATATTTCTTCTGTTAGACTCTGAACTTGTGGAGAACAGAGAATACATTCATGTCAGGGACTAGGTGATATATAGGTGCTGACCCATGGTCGGTGTCTTAGTCAGGGTTTCTATTCCTGTACAAACTTCATGACCAAGAAGCAAGTTGGGGAGGAAAGGGTTTATTCAGCTTACACTTCCTTGCTGCTGTTCATCACCAAGGAAGTCAGGACTGGAACTCAAGCTGGTCAGAAAGCAAGAGCTGATGCAGAGGCCATGGAGGGATGTTCCTTGCTGTCTTGCTTTCCCTGGCTTGCTCAGTCATCTCTCTTATAGAACCCAAGACTACCAGCCCAGTGTTGGTCCCACCCACAAGGGGACCTCCCCCTTGATCACTAATTGAGAAAATGCCCCACAGCTGGATCTCATGGAGGCACTTCCCCAACTGAAGTTCCTTTCCCTGTGGTAACTCCAGCTTGTGTCAAACATCTGTTCAGCCCCTCATCCTGGCTGGTGTCACCTCAAATGTCACAGAACACTTTACCTCTCCCAAGAAGCACTGCTCGGTTTGTTTGACACAGAAAACCAGCCAGTACAGTACAGATTAGTCGAGTAGCTGCTGAGTGACTGTCTTTGGCCATATTGATAGGTAGGTATCCAAGGTGACTATGTTAAGAGGTGATGACTGGAGCACAGGCAGGAGAAGAGCCTGGAAGCATGGTCCCTTCTGTAAAGCATCATTAGAAAAGATTAAAGTTTGATATATAGTGATTAGATGTTGGTTAGTTTCTCTCCAGCTATCCCAGACAACCCAGGAGGGCTGCTTTGATGAGAGGAACATCGGAGCAGAAGGGGAGGGTGACTATTTTGTTTCTGACAAGCGTGCCATTCAGAGCAGGAGCTAACTCAGCTAGAAGCCCTGGAGTCTGGGTTCAAATCCTTCCCACACTTGGCTTAACGGAGAGACCTATGTCAGGAGAGAGAACCGAAACATCAGCTTTGTTGGACACCGAAAAGAAGGTAAAGATTGAGGGATAGTAGTGTGGACCTAGAATAACCATTTCTCTCCTTTTTTTTTTTTTTTTTTTTTTTTTTTAGGTTTATTTATTTATTTATTTATTATATGTAAGTACACTGTTGCTGTCTTCAGACACCCCAGAAGAGGGCATCAGATCTTATTACAGATGGTTGTGAGCCACCATGTGGTTGCTGGGAATTGAACTCAGGACCTCTGGAAGAGCAGTCAGTGCTCTTAACCTATGAGCCATCTCTCCTTTTCTCTTAAGACACTACCCACCGGTGAAGCTGCAGTTCCTGGTCAAAATATACTCCAGCCTCTAGGGGGAGCTCATGAGCCCCACAAGGATGCAGTGTGGAGGAAAAGCCAAGTCAAAGATGTAATCGGATGGCAGGCACACTTAGAAGACATAGTGTTTAGAAGAAAAGAAGGCTTGATTTGTTTTCTGTTAGCTTTTTTGTAGAGTGCTTCAATTTCATTTACTAGTGCCCAGAATTCTCGCTCACTCTCTTTTTCTCGTTTGCCACGAGATACACACAGGAGGCAGATGTCACATCCATCACTCTAGCAAAGATTCCTGCATGGAAATGTTCACTATGTGTAGCTGAGAAGGGTCAACATTCCCTGATGTCAATGACAACTCTGGCAGTGGTGGCCTGTTCTCTGCAACAAGCCTGAAAACCAAGGAATCCTAGAGGCAGTTAGCATCAGCAGCGACACAGCAATGCCCGTTTGAAATAAGAGAGTGCATGTGAACCTATAAAATGGAAACCAGGGCTTATTTCTGAAGGCTTCCTTAATGTCACTTTGGTGAGGAGAAGGGGTACGGGGTAGGGGAGAGGGAGGGTGAGGAAAAGGAGAGAGAAAAGCCTAGCTTTTATGCTATTCACAGTACAGACTTCTAGTCGCACCAAGTCTTAAATCAGCAACATCTGTTGATTCTAATCTCTGAGGAAAGTAATTAATCCTCCCCTGGAGACTGCAGTGTAGAAAAGAAAGCATGAAGGTTGGGAGACCATCTGTACAGCCCCTCATCCTGGCTGGTGTCACCTCAACTGTCACAGAGCACTTTACCTCTCCCAAGAAGCACTGCTCTGTCTTCAGGGAGGCTCCCGCTCTGCCTTTTTTGCAGCCTGACTGCTTTCCCTATTGTGTCTCTGCGAGTCATAGCTGCAGAGGTGAGGCCAGCCACCAACCTGGGTACCGTTCCCAGCTGTGAAAGCAGCTGTTTGACACTACCCATCCAGTCATCTGGAAGATGATTTATAATTCCTATTTGAGCAGCCTGGGTGATGTTTGATGAGTCAAAATGTCAGGTAATCTAGTGGCAATGTGTTTGCAGGAGAGTTTTATGGTTTCCGTTCAGAAAGAAACCATTGAGAACTGACTGGTATTAGAGAATTCTAAACATTTCAAAAGAATTACCCTATAGCAGGGGAGAGGGACAACATCCCAACTGGCCATCACATACTACCAAGTTAACTTCCCAGGAGTGGGAAGGAGTCACCTTTGAGTTGTTGACTGATGGGAGTCCGTCGACCTCCCGGATGTCAAGACTATTGTCAATGTTTGCTTATCCCCCAGAACTTGATAGGAAGACCCTATTGTTGGACATACTACATACTTAAGTTATAGAGCATGGAGACATCTAGCTGGTGATCCACAGGAAAGCTTTACCCCTGATGGCTAGCATTCATAGTGCCAAAGGGTATATACTATCAGAGGAGTAAAAATAAACATCAGCCTTACCCACCTATAGTATGGTGTTGTTCCATACAAGCTCTAATAACCAAAAGCTTAGCAAGATATTCCCATCTGTGCAACACCAACGTGAATGTTATAGGATTTTATTGAATTTAATATCCATTACGTAAGATGGAACCCACACCTGGCACTGTAATGAGGCCAAGATCCTGAGGCTATCTAGGCCAAGGGCCCTAAGAGAAAACCTACTTCTATTATTCTTCTAAAGGAACATAGCAATAAAACAACTCTTAATGACATTCTGTTGTACTCACAGTTTGGGGCATCATCCCACTGTCACTGAAGAAGTTTCTTTTGGTAGATGGCAACATAGAAACCCATAACTGGTCAGAATGCAGAGAGCAAGAGACTTTGGACTGCTCATCCCTAAACGGGATGTCAATGTCACATACTTTCCCTCAAGGCTCCGGGATCTATGTGGAAGAAGGAGTGGAAAGACTGTAAGAGCCTGAGGTGATGGGTGACTCCAAGGAAACAGATTATCCAGGCACAACAAGGCAGATGTGCATATGACCTCGCAGAGAGCATGATAGCATGCAGAAGGCTTGCACAAGCTGAAGCCTGGAAAAATCTCAGCAGGAGGAGGGGAAGTAGTCACAAAGCCCCGCCCCCCAACCAAGAAGCTATTCACAATCGATACCTGCTAGGGGAGGCAAAGTCAGATCTCTTCACTAGGGTGACACTGGGTATATCAACTACATTCCAGGGCAGGCTGTGTGCTCAGGAGTAGGTGGCCAAAACAAATCGTACTCCATATTTTTATACATTTATCTATGTGCGCAGGACAGGGGGTGTCTCCATTTTGATTTTGTCTTAAGAGAAAAGATGAAGTTGGATGGGTAAGGAGATGGGAAAGATCTGGAGGAAAGGAAAGGATATGGTCAAGATGTATTTATGGATTCTCCAAGAGTAAATATAAAGACATTACTCAAAATAATTTAAATGTATAGAATCTCAAAGGAGTCAGTGCCATGGGGCCCTGAGACTCATAAATGTTCCTGCACAGTAGAGGCAGCAAAGGGGTAAGCAGGGGCAGACATAGAGAGAGGAGACAGCAATGCGTGAAGTTTGGAGAAACCAAACTGGGATGTGTGAAAAGCAGCCCTAGGTCTGTCAATACTTCTGGTTTATAACAGCATGTGTTTAGCAAATGTCCTTTCTCCTGAGGCCTCCACAGAGTTCCACACCTGTTATATATTTAAAAAAACCCACTCCACCTAAAGCCAAAACTCCTTTGTCAGAATCTATACAGAAGCTCTACCAACCATACAGATTATAGAACTGAGGCAAACAAGCCCACCCAGGTGATCTCTTGTAAACCTTGGGCTGTGGGGCATGATTTCAGGAGAATCTGAGCACTGGGGTGGTTCACACTTAATTCCTTTGTCCCTTGACCTAGGGACCAAATGAATGGCTTGTGAATCACATAGAAACTGTGTGACATATGCAAGAGCCTAATTGCTGTTTCCTTGGCTTGTCCACTGCCTCCATCCTATTGAGAGTTGGTATTGCAGGATGCACAGTTCCTGGGAAATTCAGAAGTTTCTGAAAGTGGTAGGTGCTGGAAACAGTAGTGTCAAAGTCACTGTAGCCACACTATCAGGAAATGACTCTCAGGATAGAAGTTTCATTAGAATTCTAGTCAGCAGAAGTTGTCTGGAATATAGGTACTGCACCGGGATCTGTGAATGCCAATTTACTCTCTCCTGCAATCAGAGGAGGACATTCGGCCATTTCCCTGGGAAGCAGGAGGTCATCTCCCCACAGGGCTATGCTAACAGACCCTTAAGCCAACACATTTTGGCTGGTGAAGGAGAGTAAGGGTGGGATATGGAGTCTACATAAAAGCTTGTGAAATAGAAGCTGGTGGGCAACAGCTGGCAGACACTAAGGAAAGCATCCCTAGGAAAACAGTGCACCGATGCCATATTGTGGGATCTAGAAAAGACGTTGTAAGGTGCTCCCTGCAGATTCAACCCCAGGCATCACTGAGTGAGTGCAAGCAGAGCTCTGAGGGCAGGGGCCGTGGTGAGCCCAACCCACCAGGCCAGGAGAAATGAAATGGAGCATTATGAGCTCGTGTGTCCTCTCCCTGCCTCTCTGAATTCTCTGCAGTTCCACATACAGCCCTTGCTTGCCTCTGCCTTGTCTCTGAGACGACAGAGATGGGCCTCTGCCTCACAGGAGACAGGTCTGGCCCATCTCTTAAGGTCACAGGCTGCATGTCTTTTCCCGCTTACTCCTCTGCATGAGAATCTGCCCCGTGTTGAATTGTCTGACTTCCTCTGTTCTTACTGCCAGCAAATAGCTTCTATTTTTGTTGCGGTCACCCTTTACTGGGCATGCTCTGTGTGTTTGCACACACCCACTGTGAAGCATCTTATTCCACTGTCCTCTCCTAAGTCTGCTTCCATCCTGTAAATAAAGAAGCTGAGCGTGGAGGATGAAAAGGCACCTGCTCAATCAAGTTCATTCAGATGTCAAGAAAGGTGCCACCTCTTAAGCCATGTTTCTTGGACACTGAAGGCCTCTTTTATTTTTTGCTTAGCGATTATCAATTATGCATACTAACAGGGTTCATTGTGACATTTGAGTTCATGCATATAAGATGACCTGACCAAATTCAGCCCTTCATTCCACACTCCACACTCAACCAACTGTGTCACACACCTAGTAATCACTAACCTATATCCAGGTCAACTTTTTTCTTTTTATGAAGTTTATTTCTCTCTCAGAAGAGAAGCAGAGACAGGCTCCTCTGCCTGTGTAGGCCTGGAAGAGGCAATATAGGGACCAGGGATAAGGAGGGAAGGCACAGGACACAACTCCCAACTGTGTGCGCTTGGTTTTACATTCTAACTGGGTACGGAAAGGGTGGGTACCCAGGGATGGCAGCACTGATAGCCATGGAGAGGCAGCCCAGAGTAAGGCAATGCAAACTATCAGATTAGGCACCAGGTTTAGGCCACAGGACCAAGGTGAGACAAGTAAGGTGTGGCTATTGGCTTTCTCCCTCAAAAGCCTCTCTGCGGGAAAGGGGACTCTGGGTACTGCCGTGGGAGTAGAGAGGACAGAAACAGGAGGAGGAGATCTGTACTGTTGTCCCCGCATACGTTTTTTTTAGCCATTCTGATCTCCCTTTGGCCACTGAAACCACCCCAGCCCAGGTGGGGCAGCCAGGGCTACCCAAGCCTGTAGGAAGTGACAGGTATATACCCCAGGCCTCCCTATGCAAGTCACAGGTAAGATATCACAGGGTACATTCTAGATTTTATGGCACCACGGTTAGACTATGACTGAGAGTGATAGATGAACTGGCCAAAGAGTGATGGGACTCAGGGACAGCTCTTCCTGGGCCCCATACCAAAGCAGAAGTTAGCTAAAGAAGTTAGCTAACTTAGAGATAAGATGGGCTAGGTAACCCTGACAATGCTCCATTTCCTTCTAGAAGTGAAGACCCAACCCAAATAGGGCCTACGAAGGGAACCTAGAGAGTCACCTAGGGCCTATGAAGGGACCCTAGAGAGTCACCTAGGGCCTACAAAGGGACCCTAGAGAATCACCTAAAAAGGCAAAGAAGGGGTACTTCCCAGTCTTCCGACAAAGATGCAGACAGCAGCGGCCGTGTACCACTGGAGACTAGGAGCCTGCAGGCTGCAAGCGTTGGCGAGGGGCAGGCAGAAACATTGTCACGGCAGCATCCTGGTTTGGTGTTGGGAGGAGCATGAGATAAGGAATGCAGGCTTTGCTGTCAATCATTCTCTTCACCTAGATAAGGCTAACTTTCCATTCCTTTCTCATGATACGATTTTATTTAAAACAAAACAAAACAAAACAAGTGGTCAGTTTGCAAGGTCTCCGTGAAGCAAGACTTGATGTTGTAGTTGTCTGGATCCAGGATGCCCTTGAGCCCCTTTGTGAGCATCAGGTATCAAGAACTCTTACTTCCCCATCATGGCCTGTAGCTTGTCACCAATAGTCAGTGTATAATCCCAGAATTAGGGAAACGGAGCCAGGAGGATTCCAGTGGCTTACTGAACAGCTTGTCTAGCCAAATTTTATAAGCTCTAACTTCAGTGAGAGACCCTGCTTCAAAAAAATAAGGCGAAGAGTGATTGAGGAAGACTGGTACAGCCAGTTGCTGGGCCTGACGAGGCCATTACAAGCGTTATACACATTGCACACATAAACTCACTGCAGCTGCAACTGCAAGTACAAGACCAACACACAATCAAAATTAAGCCAGAGCAAATCCCACCATGGACAGAAGAGGGGTTCAAGAAGTCTTTGGATGAGGAGCTATTGGCAAGTGACGACTGATGGGAGAGAGAAAGCTGGTTTTCTTTGGGAATGTGGCCCCCTGAGAGGCCAGCCACGCTCTAGTAGATGATCCAGCACCCAGTGGACTCAGTGAGTGAGTGAGTGAGGGAGAGAAGGCACGGGGGGGGGGGGAGCCATGCACAGGGGGGAAAAAGCCATGCATGAAATTGGAGTGGAGAAGCAGAAAGGGAAAGGAATTGGGGGAGAGGAGATGGGAGTTGGATTTAATCAAAATGCATTTTATACATGCATGAAGTTCTCAAATAATAAAAGTTTTTATTAGCAAAGCCAATTCTATGTCCAGATTTGGTGTGAGGAGGCTGACGTGTTACAGTTGTCAATACTGCCTTTGCAGCTCCAGCATGGAGCCACAGTCAGCTGTCTTTACCTATTGTTTTTGCACTATGATTATCTTAAACCCTTGCCTTAGTTTATATGCGCATCTTGCTTGCCTGGTTCCTATGGGTAGGAGAGCTTGTGTCCGCTTGTGTGAACATAAGGAATGGAGAAAGAACTTCCATGTCCTGTCATCTTGTCCTGTCATCTTGTCCTGTCATCTTGTCCTGTCATCTTATGTATCAGATGTATCCTTGGCTACTGGACTTAAGGTTGCAAATTGGGTCATCTTGAAATAAGGCATTTTTCTCATTTCTGGGCCTTACTTTCTCCATTTGCACAAAGAGCAAGATGCTCGAGGTGCATCCGAAGGTCCAGCTCTGATGATCACTCTTCAGGGACAGGACCATGGTTTATGGTCAGTTGGCCACAGCACCAATCAGCTCACTGGAAATCAGGTACTTAACCCATAACTGCAGATGGAGGTAATGCATCGTCTTCAAAGACAGGAGAAGCCAGGACGGTATCAGATGTAATTTACAATTTGGGTTTTTAAGAAAAAGAATTAAAACAAGCCTTTTGAGTACTCACTAGTTTATGTACTCTGGAAAATATTATTTCCTGATCTCAGTGAGAGAAGTTCCAACCCTAGCATCTAGGTCCAGTTCCCATCAGGATTTGCATATAAAACCTTCATCTTCCCATATCCCTTTCCCTGTCTCTGCAGGACTGCTTATTCTGACAGCAACTATGCCCCCTGTACTTATCCTTCTCCCTGAGCATCATCAAGGGACAGGCATGTGAACCATGCAGTGTTATATTCTCTTATCTGAGAATCTGAAGCAGTCCTTCCAGTATCTTTGTAAAATGTCCTTCCTTTCTTCCCTCCCTCCATCTTTTCTTCCTTCCTCGTTTCCTTCTTCCCTTCACCCCTCTCTCCCTCCTTCTTGATTCTTTCTTCCCCCCTTCACCCTTTGCTTCCCTCTTTCTTCCTTCCTTCCTTCCTTTCTTTCTTTCTTTCTTTCTTTCTTTCTTTCTTTCTTTCTTTCTTTCTTTCTTTCTTTCTTTCTCTTTCCTTCCTTCCTTCCTTCTTTTTTTTCTTTTTTCTTTCTTTCTTTTCAAGATGGAATCAGCTTCATCTAGCTAAAGCCAAAGAACACCATCAGCTAGAATGGGTGAGTACCCAAACCCTTGATACCAGTTGTAGTAAATTATCTTATTATCATTCCTAAAAATGAGCATTAATTTCCCCATGTTTGTTCAGCTTCACTTGAGCTTAGTCAAAAGGCTGAGAAGTAATGTGTATTCCTTCATTTTAACATGAGATTGGAACCACAAAAAGAGAGATGGGTAACATTTTCAGGGACAAATGTTGTCTCAGAAGCAGATGGAGGAGGCAGCTGCAATACATGTCTGGATTGTGCACATAAAGGAGGCAGAATTGCTTCCTGCTGTTGCGAGCATGCCAGCCCATCCATACACTCTGCTGTAATCTTCAAGCAACACATAGAAGTTTCCAACGAGCCAACATTTCAGACTCTCATCCTGCTACACTTGAAGCTCGCTTATCAAACTCTCTGGAGTTTGGCGTGGGAATGGCCAAAGCAAGGGTTCATATGATAGCTTGTTTAAGCATGGAGCTGCTCTCTCTGACTGCTTTGGAGCTGGTCCACTGCCTAAGAATGAGGATGAATCTTCTTCAAAGTCTCAGGAATGAGCTGGGAAGGCATTTTCTGGGCAACAGGGCACTGAAGTTCTGTCCACAGCTGTGTTCACTGTAGAGACAGCAGGAGATCTGAAAGGGTAGATGTATTTGCCTAAGAAAGGCCTAACTTGAATATTTCTCAATTATGAATAAGACTTTTTTTTTTTTAGCTTGTGAAATACAATGTGTTTCCATGATGTGTGATTCTACTGCTGCTGAGGGGAGGGGCATGTATGAGAAAGGCTGGCTATATATGAGTTCTATTCTCCCACAACAAACTTACCATTCAATTCATAAGATTCAATTTTCTAGCACTACACAGCCAAGCTTAGAAACAGAGAGAATATCCCCCCTTTCTGGGAATGAAGAGGGTCACTTAAGCTGATAATATAGTAGCTCAAAGGAGGATGGAGCCAAGACAGAGAAGAAATTACAAGGGAAAGGAGAAAACAGCTCAAGACAAATAAAGACAACACAATACACCAATTCTTACAGAATGTAGGAGAAAGCAGTGATAAATAGGAAACTTACAGCTGCAAACACCTTAAGCAAGAAAAGAAAGATTTTTAAATCACGAATCTAACTTTATAACTTAAAAACAAAAACTAGAAAAAGAAGAAGAAACTAAACTCAAAGCTAGAAAAGGAAGGAAATACAGCGTTTATTACTTATCCATGAAAGCCTATAGTAGATACTTAAATTCATAGATAGACATAATTCTAAATATTCTTTTTCTGATACATATGTAACTGTATTTAACTTATTTAAGCACTGTAAGAGATTGGCAGTAATAACTAATTTAAAATATAGTTTCAATGTATAATATAATAAAAGTTAGGTGAATGCAATGTCTGTCCCCAAATTTCTTGTAAATAATTATTTTTAATAAAAGTGTAAATAGAAGATCCCTATTAGCCTCCAATAACTACACAGAGAAACAAAGATTTATTTCAAACTGCTCTTCAATATCTGGGCAATATTGATTTATAATAACTCCTGTGATAATCTGTCTACCTCCCAGCCATGATCCCAATTATATTTGCAGTTTAATATTGTTCTAGCTTTCTCTACTTCAGATGTTTCTTCTCATGGTGTCTTCTAAGACCCTGTCCTCATGGCTCCCTTCTTCATCCCCACGGCAGATCTGAACACCTCCCCCCCTCTCCTCCTCCTCCTCCTCCTCCTCCCCCTCCTCCTCCTCCTCCTTCCATCCCTCCGTCCCTCCGTCCCTCCCTTCCTCCCTCCATCCCTCCCTCCATCTCTCCTCCTGGGTGGTGGAAGCCTCTTTCCTATTCTCTCTTCCACCCACCCACTGGGTGATCAGCATTTATTGACAAGGTAGAGAATAAATGGTAAGAATTGTTTACACAACCTTGAGACAAGAGAGCATATGAGCATTGCAATGTTGTGTCTGGATTAAAACAAAATATGGGGGGGGGCAGAGAATTCAGCATTGGAATAACACAAGGATAACTTATACACAGTGCACAGAATCATTATGCCTACAATACCTTATGGTATTTTTCTCACCCTTCTTTTGATGAAATGCATGCATGAGAAAACATAATGAAGAGAGCAGTGTAGGCAGCGGGCCACCACACTGGGCTACTGCATAAGGATACCACATCTGATACCCCGTGAAAGTTAGGAAGTCAGAACAGAGGAGCTAAATATAAATGAGTGACAGAAAGATGCTTCCCATCTGGGCAGGAGAATAAAGGGAAGTTCAGCATGAGATTCTATCAGGGTCTTCAAAACAGTGTGCAATTTAAATGGTTTCAGTTGTTTATGTCTGGAACTTTCTATTTTATATTGTCATATCATGGTTGGCTGTGAGCAACTAAAACCATGAGAAACAAATCACAGATACTGGGGCCTGGGCACAACAGGGGAAAGAAGCAATGCCAACAGTTAATTTTTAACAATATGAACAAAATTTTCGAAACTTTTACTAGCTTGAGGAAAATGAAAGAAGACTCACCTACCAAAACCAGAAATGAAGTAAGTGGTCATTGCCACCAATTTTTTCAGATATAAAGGAGAAAATTACCAGCAATTATATGTCAACACATTGAATAGCTTAGATAAAGTAGATGAATTCCTAGTAAAAACATACCTATTAAAACTGAATTATAAAGAAATAAAATCTAAATCGCACTCGACTCGAGAGGAAAAGTCAGTAGTCAAAAACTCCTCAACCAAGTCCAGGAGCACGTTATGTCACTGGAGAAATCTACTGAGCATTTCAAGAAGAACTAAAATCAATACCCACAAACTCTGCAAAATTGTGAAGAGTCGAGACCATTTTCAAACTCATCTTGTGAAGCCAGCATTTAAAAAAAAAAAAAAAAAACAGACATAATCTAAAAGAAAATCCCAGACAAATATCCCCGAAGAATAGTGATGAAAAATTCCTCGACAAAATATGAGCAAATAGAAGTCAAAAGTACATTAATAAGATCATATACCATGACCAAGCGGGAGTTGGCCCTGGAATTTTAGAATGGCTCACCATCTGAAAATCAATCAGTGTAATAGAACACATCAATAGAATGAAGAAAAAACACATAGTCATTACAAAACTGAACACCTTTTTAATCATAAAATATTCAAGCTAGCACCAGGAGGAAACTGTCCGACATAGAAAAATACCACATGTAAAAGTCACTGTCTCATATTGCTGCACATATGAACTCTGAGCAGTCGTAGCACCATACTCCAGACCTGTGCAAGTTGAAGCCCGATCTCAGTGTGGAGGTGGGAAATAGACATGAAATTGTATTCATAACTGAGGGCCCATTGGCAATTGATAGCTGCTGAAAGAGGGAGAATCACTTTTCTTTATGTCATCTAGTAGATCAACCATGTTCCATATATCCAAAAGTATATGGAGAGTACAAATCAGACTTGAGAGGTTGAAGAAGAAAGGAAGATACAAAGTTGGCTGGGTGATAGGGAAGGGATGCTAGGTCTGGGAGGAGTTGGGAAGGGTGGTGGATATGAATAAAATACATTCTACAAAAATCTCAAGAACGAATTAAAAATTGCAAACATTTCCAAAAACAGAAATGAAGACAACAGTCCTATTTGACATACCATCAGCATAGATAGAATACTTAGCAATAAACCTAACCAAGTTGATGAATGATCGTCCACAAAGAACCACAAAGTATTTGTTCAAAGAACTGGGGAAAATTTTAAAGTAAACAGAAAGGTGTCCTGGGATTGTTGTAAAGACTTAATATCAATACAATTTCTGTAGTATCCAAAGTGTTCTACAGATTCAGTATAATCACCTCTCAAAATCTCTCCCTCTCTCTCTCTCTCTCTCTCTCTCTCTCTCTCTCTCTGTGTGTGTGTGTGTGTGTGTGTGTGTATGTGTGTGTGTGTGTGTGTGTGTGTGTGTGCTATTGAAAGTGGGAAAATTCTAAAACTCAAATGTTCAAGTGGCACCTTCAACAATAAATAGCCAACATAATCTTGGGAAAGAAGAAAACTGGGAATGTGACAGTTTCTGATTTCAAAACATAGCACAAAGGTCCAGCTGTTGAGACTGGGATACACTGGCATTAGGGCTGTCAAGTGCACCAGTACAGGATGAAGAGCTCAGAATTAGCCTTAGCTTAGAAGGCCAGGTGATTTCAGTAAGGTTAAAAAAAAAATCCACACAATGGGAAAAGGATAGTTCTTCAGAAAACAGTATCTAATAATGGATACAAGTACAGAATATATAAAAATTCTTAGACTCAATAACAGTAAGCAAGCGACACAACAAGAAGGTAAGTAAAGCACTTGAATTGGCAGATCTCTAAAGATTATAAATAAATGACCAAAGGTATGTGAAAACACAATCAACACTAATAGTAATTACAAAAATGCAAATCAAAGCTACATTAGGAGGCCCCTTTGTGTTTCTTAGGATAGTTACTATCTTTCTGATATTAGCAGATTTTCTGTTTTTCACACAAAATAACAAATGTTGGTAGAGATAAAGAGAAATTGGAACCCCTGTGCATAGATGCAGCTGCTGTAGATATAGTCTGAGAGCTTCACCAAAAACAAAACAAAACAAAACAAAACAAAACAAAACAAAACAAAAAAGATAGAAGGTACTGTATGGTTCAGCAATTCCACTCTGGATGTAAACTCCCCAAATTGAAAGTGAGATCTTGAAGAAATACTTTTACACCCATGTTCATAGGATCACTATTTACAGTAACTAAAGATAAAAACAACATAAATGACTCAGTGGGCAAGTCATGGCACATACCACACAAAAAGTGTAATATTTACTCCATGGATAAAACTTAGGGACATTATGCTAATGGAATAAGCCAATCACAAAATGACGAATACATTTGCCACTTATGTGTGATATCTAGAGTAGTCAATTTCATAGAAATAGAAAATGGAACTTAGCATATCCATGATCATGGCACCTCTTATAAAGGACAACATTTAATTGGGGCTAACTTACAGTTTCAGAGATTCAGTCCATTATCATGGCAAGAAGCATGGCAGAGTACAGGCAGACATGGTGCTGGAGAAGGAGCGGAGTGTTCTGCATCCTGATCTGAAAGTAGCCAGGAAGAGACTGTCTCTTCTGCGGCCAGCCAGTTGGAGGGTCTCTTCCGCACTGCGTGGAGCTTCAAGGCTCACCCTTACCGTGTTATACTTCCTCCAACAAGGCCACACCTCCTAATAGTGTCACTTCCCAAAGGCCAAGCATATTCAAACCACCACAGTATTTTTGATAAACTGGGTTAAGTAAATTATACCATTGAAATAAACGTAACTGTTTCTTTTTATTTCTATATGAAAAATACAAATGAAAGTACACAGGCTGTATTTCTGTCGGGTAACTTCTGAGGACAGGGACCAGGAAGGTGGGAAGAAGGTGAGAAAGGTGCAAATGTTGTGCGGTTTGTACAGTGTCTGAGAGAGGATGGCAGAGGGATTGACTTTGGACTGTGTTGGTTGCACATCCATCGGAATAGTGCAGTTACCCAGAGGACGCGACTGAGCCAACGAAACCCAACGAGCCTAGAAAAAAGGAAAGTGAAATTTGAAAGAGCCTATCTTAGTTAGGGTCTCTATCGCACTGATAAGACACCATGACCAAAAGCAACTCGGGGAGGATAACTCAGGATAATTTTACATCGCAGTCCATCACTGAAGGAAGGCAGGCAGGGACTCAAGGCAAGAACCCAGAAGGAGGAGCTAAAGCAGAGGTCACAGAGGGAACACTTTTCACTGGCTTGCAATTAATGGCTTCCTCTGCTTGTTTTCATATAGCACCCAGGATCACTTGAGCAGAGGTGATGCATTCACAGTGAGCTGGACCCTCACCTGTTAGTTATCAACCAAGAAAATCCCCCAAGCAATCTGCTGGGGGCACTTTCTCAATTGAGTTTCCCTTTTCTAAAATGACTCTAGCCTGTGTCAAGTTGACATAAAACTGTCTGGCATAGAGCTCAATAAAAGGAAATGAAAATAAAACATAAAAACAAAACCTGATGAGGAGAATGTTCGAAAGAGAAAAGTATAAATAATTCCAAACATATTGGTAACTTTATCAGAAGAGGGTTAAGTTCTTCTTTTAAAATATGTACTTGATTATATTGTACTGTAAATATTTCTAAATACAGCTATCTGCCATATCTAAAATATGTGCCTAAAATATATGAGCAAAAGAAAGGTTCTGTCTGGCAAATTCTTACCAAAGAAAAGCTGATGCAACAATATTTCTGTATTAAAATCCCTGGCTGTGAGCAATGGAAGCTCTTCAAGCTGTAACGTGAGAAGTGCAATTTTAAAAGCCTTAGGACAAAGCGGCTACAAGGGCAAGAGACCAAGGGGTCTATACACGGCTCTCCTCAAGTCTTCACCCGAGGATCCATCAGTGCACTTACTGAAGCCACTACCCGTGGAAACAGGAAAACAACTGCAAAACTTTAGCAGGAGCTACTAATACAAGAACAAGAACAGTTTGTGTTGCCAGGCAGAGCAGCAAACTCTCAAAATTCACAGGATGTCAGAGTAATCAGAAGTAATCAATCATGTGGAAAAATTAGCCCCAGATTAAGGTTGCTCTGGTCCTACCTAACAAAGCTTGAAAGCGAAGTCTCCAAAGAATCAAACTGTTTTCAAGTAACTTAATTGCATCCCAAGATAGAGCTCAAGAATATTTATAGGAAGTAAAAATATCTATGGAGCCTCAAGTTGTGCACAACTAGCAGCTTTGCTTCAAGGCAGCTAATCCTTGCATATACCCATGGAGATGTGTGCTTATTTATTGCAGCAATTGAGAAACACTAGACTGAACTCAAGAGCCCATCAATAAAGCAATGCATAATTAAATTGAAGTATATTCACACAATGGGATATTATAACTCATTAACAATGAGCTGAACCTATATATTAACATATTCAAATCTCAAAATAAATATGCTGTAGACATTTTTTGGGGGAAAATATTAAATGGTGCTGGTGATATTCTATATAGATAGACAGCTAAGATGTATTGAGTGACTGTATGTATTAAGCCCTGTAAGGATGTGTTATTTCATTTTTTATAAAAAATTATTTATTTTATTTTTATGAGTATACTATAGCTGTCTTCAGACACACACCAGATGAGGGCATCAGATCCCATTACAGATAGTTGTGAGCCACCATGTGGTTGCTGGGAATGGAACTCAGGACCTTTGGAAGAACAGTTGGTGCTCTTAACTGCTAAGCCATTTCTCCAGGCCTGTGTTAACTCATTTAATTCACCAACCTTTACCTGATAGATGGTGGAACTAAGGGGCGGGACCAGCAATTACAGGAGCTTATTTATTTATTTATTTATTTATTGGCCCAAGAGCTCTGCTGTCAAACTCCCATGTTATAGGGTTACATGAGGTGACTCTGGGTTTACGGACTTGAATGGCTAGGAATTCCTCATGCTGTCATTTTTATTCTAAAAAAAAAAAGAACAATTTGGTAACAAGGTCAACATTGGCCAGACCCAGGTGGTGATTTTGGACTGTAACTTGATTGCCTATTCTTTTTAATAAGTCTCAATTAACTTATACTGAAATTTCTTAATTAAAAAAATCTTTATACAAGAGGTGGGAAATTTCACATAGTTGGTGAGATGCCACCTGGGGGAAGAAGAAACCAGCTCAGAGGCTCTGCTCCTGGTAAACTGAAGACTTCTCTGGCAGATTGTCCTTGTGTTTATTGAGGCACCTTGCAGGGAGTCTCTTAGCTAGATTTGAGCCTTCCTTTCTTGTGTGACAGACCTCTGTGCTGGAGAAGGGACAGGAAGTGGGAGGAGGTAGAGGCCCCAGAGCCTGTGACCCATATTCAGTGTGAAGGTCCAATGAATAGCTATTTTCATGTAGGTCTTTGACCTGGTCACTATGGGAGAAGAGAGGCTTAAGGGACAATATGCTGTACTTTTTGGTCCAAACCTCAAGGAGATGTTTTCCTGCTTCAACTTATGTGTCTGGAGAAACTTCTGGATCACGGCTATTCCTCATGGGTCCTTCCACCTACATCTGCTGTGTTCAGACCACCCAGAATCATTTCTGTCAGCCTCTCACATCCATACGTACTGCTTTCCGACCAACTGTGATCATTTCCTCAGTCTCTTACACCCTCACACACTGTTTCCAGATGAGCCATGGCCATTCACCCCCATATACATTGCTTCCAGATCTGCTGTGGTCATTTCCCTCAGCTCCTCATACCAACACGCATGGCTTATTCTCATCGTGGCCACTGGGATGACAGGAAAACCACGAGAAGGGCTTGCTGATCCCCAGGCTGCATTCTCCTGCATTGTCTTCATGCATAGTTGGCACTTGAGATTGGGACTAGAGGGTAAGGACTCATGAAATGGAGGGATTGCAGTAATGAGCCTGTTCTCATTCAATAAACCTTTAAATGAACAAAAGAATTGCCTTGTTTCTGACTTCCTTTCAACACAGATGGATATCATGGCTGCCCATGGTCAGGGAGTCTGTGTCAGTGATATACGCTAATGGTTAGAGACACCTTAGGCAGTTATGTGAGTCCCACTGTGCTGGGAACTCTGAGGAGTGGTCACAGGATGTGATCTTCTCCAAGGGGCTTGAAGCTTGAACAGGACGCTCTAGGTCACTCAGTATCCAGGGTGAAAAGCAGATGGAATAAGGTGGATCCCTGAGTGGAAGAGGTTAATATTAAACCCAGGGGAGCTCTTCCATCTCTTTCTGCCTGGAGCCTACATACACTCTGGGGAAGGGGCCTACAGTAGCTCTGGTTTGTGGCTGCACCGAAGGCTGTAGTAGCATTTGGACACAGTTGTCATTTCCTCATTTTGTCTACCAGCTCTCTTAACCCTCATTTGCTGTAACCTTATTTTCCAGTACCATTCAGTCTGACCACATAGATGGGGATTTTCCCCTTCCTAAAGTCCTTTTATAGTTGATCTAATCTATGCTATGTGCCATTAAAACTGGTAAATTTATAAATGTAGAAGTAACTTTTTCACACACATTTTAATAATATTTCTGAATGTTAAAGGTTTCAATTCTTCAAGTGAAAGATATAGACTACCAAATCTCCAAAGGAATACAGTTATATTCCTCTCTCTCTCTCTCTCTCTCTCTCTCTCTCTCTCTCTCTCTCTCGCTCTCGCTCTCACTCTCACTCTCTGTCTCTCTTTGTCTCTCTCTCTCTCTCTGTCTCTTTCTCTTACACACACACTCACACTCACACTAAATATTGGTGTACTATATTTCATAAAATGAATATGAATTGATGTAAATGTGCAGACTGAAAATGTACATCTCAGCAATGGGCAGGTCATTCAGGCAAAACATAAATGAAGAAGCACCAGAGTTAATACTGTAGAGAATGTAGACCTAATAGTGTCTACAGAGCACTCCACCCACACATTGTAGAATCAACACTCTCCCTGGACCATGGGACTTCTCCAAGCTCTGCCCATGGCCCATGTGGTGTGTTGAGGGATGACTGCAAATGATCTCCAATGACAGTGAACTTGGCCTTCTCTATTACATCATACGTGTGGTTCTATGGGACAGAGGAACAGTTCTGTGTAGGAGGGCTATGAAGTCTGCATTTCTATGTCTTGGCAATTCCACCTTTGCCATATCGGATACTAGGAAAGTTATTTAAATGCTCTGAACCTCCTGTCTTGATCTAGAGATGTTAAATTCTAATTTATAGGGCAGTGGAGGGGGGGCATTAATATGATGTCACATTAAAAGCCAGGGCATCAAGCAACAGCTTGTAATTGGGACTGTATTGTTATTGGTTAGAAAATGGATTAAGTGTGTAAGTTAAATTGGGAACACTGGCAGTACCTAGGAACTTGAACCCATTCACCATTTGTTCCAGCTTTCTGTTGTATTTGGGAGATTACTCCCTTATTTATTCGTCCTGCACTTGCTATTTTTGTGATGACTAATAGCTGACATTTACAGAAGCTTTTCCTTGGGTAAACCCAAAAAGGCACATCATTGCACTTACTGCCTTTGTATGAGACACTGTAGATGCCAACATTTCATTGAAGCTTTTGACCTTAAACGACCTGTTCAGGGTCTCCTTGCCAAAAGATGGAAGAAAGACCGGGATCAAGATGTCTAGCCCTTTCTCTCATGTTCTAGTGCTAATAAAAATAAGTCTTAAAAAAAAAAAAAAAGAATGGTCCTTGCTTCCACCTGGCTTATGGTATGCTGAATCATGAAACATTTTATTTGTTGGTTTCCTTAATGATTACTGTCATTTTTATTGTTTGTATTGAGGGGGCATCACTGACAATATTTTCATTGGCCAACTATGGCCTCAAAGTTATGATCTGGGGAACAACAGGAATCTTCAGACAGAAGACAGCGCTACTTTGGAGAAAGTAAGTCGCTAGGATGACTATGCCATAGCAGAGGATGGTGGCCTCCAGGGGTTCAGTCTGAGAGAATATTTAATCAAGGTTCTCAAATGTGTTTGGGCAGATTTAAGTGGCTACTCTTTATGTGTCTTCTTATCCCTAGCTCCTTCATTTGAAGTTGCTTGGTTTTTCTGGTTAGATAATGTTTCTGTCTCTTATGGGTTAAATGATAATAGAGCGTCTGCGTGAATTACTTAATTTTACACCTTTCACAAACCATTAATTTTATTCTATATCAATATTTTTAAAATGTCCCTCTGTCTCTAAAATGTAGAGTGAAATACTTAATTTATATTCATTTTCTTCCTTAGAAATACATTTACTTTAATAATCATTTTTGATTACTGCTGAAGTATTAACAATAAGATTCCTATTTCAATCTCTTGAAAATATTATAATTACCTTTTTAATTTTTCTTTCACCATTCAATTATTTAGGATATAGACTTTAAAATTTTTAGGTGATCGAATTTAAAAATAAATATTTTATTAGGCTTGGAGAGTAAATCCCAGGTGCTTCCTCTATGGAAAGGGGGAGAGGGAAGGGGAGAGGGAGAGGGAGAGGGAGAGGGAGAGGGAGAGGGAGAACACACAAAAATATCTGGAATATGTAGGGAAGATCCTCTGGGAATGGCAGCCCAACCTCTGGGATGGCGACAGGGAATGCCAGGTACTGAGGGATGCTGGGAGAACCTGGTGATCAGGTCTGCTTTGATATGTAAAATATGCGCCACAGTCCCTTGACCCTGGGTCCAAAACCAAACCAGGAGTTCCTATTGTCCTTCATTGTATGTTCCTTCTGCCCTCCCTCTGTCTGTTCCCAAGTGCATACACACAGCCAGATGATGCATTTAGGTGCATGCTGATGCGTAATATAATGAAATAAATAATGCTTCCTCCCACCACCGTGGCTGTAAAATCCAGTCTCGCACCAAATTCCCCACTAGTCTCTGAACATTAAAAGAAATCAGAGTAATTTATCTTTTCGGAACACACACTACATCTTACTTTTACAGTTTTCTTCCTGAGTCCCAGGGAGAAAGCGAAACCTAGCTGGTGATTACAAAATGGCTGAGCAACAAGGCAGAGGAAGGCGCAGAAACCCTGCAAGCCCAGGCTTTGTTGCTGAAATGTCAGAGCGACTGAAGTCAAGTCCATTAATCTTGTTTTATTGCAAGATTCAAAATCGCCATGGTATGGCAGCCACAAAATTGATGGATGGGTCTCCCTGCGTTCACCCAGCACCTTGGCTGCCTGGGAAACCAGACCTCAGATGATCAGGGAGAGGAAATTAAAACCGCCCTTCTAGACTCTTCAATCGCTGCAGCTAGGGAAGGATGCGATGCGGCATCTGTGGGCTCTGGCCACAGATCTGCATATCGCTGAGATTTACCACATTTCAAAATAAGCAAATAAAGGCCCCAGCAAAGAGGGAACCATCACCATAAATCTTAAACAATGGCTCTCTAGTTTGACTGGCAGGCAGTACACAACCCAGCCAACCAGGGGTACCTCAAGGCCTCCAGCCTCTGTGTGACCTTGACTGCCTATTCGCTTTTATTTTCTGTTTGATTCTCTGGGTCTTATTTGGTAGCCCAGGCTGTCCTGGAACTCTGTATGAAGGCCAGGGTGCCTTGAAACTGGAGGTATCCCTCCTTAGCTTTTCAAGAGCTGAGATTACAGGCATAAACCACCAAGATACCCAGATCATATTTGCCTTGCTAATGAAGTAGGTGGAGATAATAAAGCCCGGTTGTTTTCAATTTGCCATCCTCTGATTGCTAGAGCGCTGGACCCTTCCTTTTTATTCCTGTTTTCTAGTTGGATCTCATACTTTTGTCCACAGCCATTTTCCTTCTGCTCCAAACATAATTAACGTTTCAGTTCAGCAGCTCCGCATTTATTGTGAGCTGTGTATAGACCTCCTATGTCAATGCTAAGGACCAGGAAGGAGGAGTGGATGGGGGAGGGGCGGGGAACCCAGAGTGAGAAGGAAGGTAGGGGGCGGGGGAGGGGCTTACAATGTCCGCCCCCTTCTTTGTTTTCAAATTTCAAAAAGCATAGAGATGTTTCTATTTCCTTAATTATCTCTATCTCTATGAGGTTCCCTGTGTCATTTGCTGCACATTCATTTCTACCTTATTTTACATTTCCAAGCTCAATTAAAGGAAGCCTTCCAATCCAGCCGAAATTTATTTCTGTTAGATTTACGGGTTACACCGCTTCCTCTTCTAAATCACACGGATTTCACAAATGTTAGATTGACTGATTTTCCTCGTTTACTTCTTTGAGGTGAATTTAGCTTGCTATAAGCAAAATTTACACCAAAAGGCGGTTTGTTTTCTCTTGTGTTGAAGTCGTGTCGTTTCCGTTGTTGGTTTGTAATATTTCAGTGGGAAGGCCAGGTCAGCACATACCAACATGTATGTCTTATTTGTACTCAGTCTTATTGTTCTTTTAAACACTGAGACTTTGGGCTGGAGAAATGGCTCAGTGGCTAAAATCACTTGCTCTTTCAGAGGAACCAGGTTCAATTAACAGCATCTACATGGGGACCCATAACTGCCTATAAATAACTTCAGTTCCAGAGGCTCTGACACCCTCTTCTAAGCTCCATGGGCACTGGGCACACATGTGGTGCACGGACATACGTGAAAGCAAAACATTTATACAAAGAAATATTTCTAAACATTTTTAAATACTTAGGATTTATTTTTCAGTTCTCAGAAAATATTTAGAGAAATCACTTTTATGTTGTATTTAGCCTGTAGACACATTTAAGGTAACTGAGAGGTTTAGAATATAAATGTCACAGAGTATGTTGTACTTATACGTCTACTTGAATTTGTTTTAATTCCTTTAAAGGTTGCTCACATCAAGTATTAATACTTCTATCTTAATACTTTGTGGTTTTGCCAAGACTTAGATGGGCATTCGTGCTTAGCTGGTATCTCATTTTGCTATATTCAACTGTAAGGAAGTATCTACTGTTTAGCTTGCTACTTGTGGAAGTTAATTCTGAAGGTTTTCAGTTAAAACCTGATTCTGTAGGTATACAGTCTTAGTACTTACGCATGATGACACGCCACCCTTTTTTAATGGTCTTCTATCACTCTGTCTTTTCTGTCTTGGTTCTTTCACGATTTTGTGAAATGAAAGTGTTGGTAGAGGTTTGCTGAGTGGGAATAACTGCTTGTGCAGTCCCCCCTCCCCTCCCCCAGAGCGTTATAATACTGAGCCTATTGGGCTGAAGCTATCTCGTTGCAGTATCAGCAATCATGCAAAGGCTTTTCCTGATACACACTGTGTGGTGCTATGTGCTAGTCACTGTTAGAGGCAATTACACACACGCCACTTGAGTCAAGTCTCATGATAAATGGTACTTTCCATTTTATAGATGGGTCACAGCACAGAAAGAAGTTGGTAGGTCCCAGCAGCAAGAAAAACAAATCTGGCTCCTAAGAACATGCTTATACTTCTTCTAGTGGAAAGAAATAATTTGGGGGCCATTTCTCAACTAAACTTGTTTTGGGGTAAGCAAGAAAATAATCATTCTGATTCTCTCTCTCTCTCTCTCTCTCTCTCTCTCTCTCTCTCTCTCTCTCTCACACACACACACACACACACACACACACACACACACGCGCGCGCGCGCGCACACACACACACACACACACACACACATACACACACCATTTACTTGGCTTGAACTCATCCCCTCATTAACCTCCTCATTTCATTCCATATTAGATTGGTCCCCTTCCCCTCTCCCTAGCCCTTCTTCTGATAACACATACTTTATTATAACTACTGGAGCAAATATGATTTTGGTGTCTAGTAAATGACCATGAGACTCTTGCTTGGCCTAGTAGCAATTTCTAATAGATTTCCCAGTGTTGAGGTTTGCAGTCACAGAACAAAGCTCATTTGTTCTATAGAGTAGTCTTGTGTTTACAATTGAAGCACTTAATTTGACCATATACTATTTTTAATACATAAGCATAATTGGCTTAGTTTATAATATTTCTGGGTTGTATTTCTTTTTAAAGTTTTCCTTTTTTATTATACTATATTTTGAGAAATCTACAAACTCAAGAACATTGCAAAAGTAGTGCAACTCCCAGAACTGAGAAGTCATGAATATCTTGGCTTCTTTGATTCAAAACTTGGCCTGCTTTTCTTAAAATTTATACAGCATTTGAGAGAAAAAGAAACCAAAGTCTTGCTGACTGTAATGGTGTACACCCACCATTGGCATCAGGACCTCTGAAACCTGTGACAGGACCTCTGCACACCTGTTGCCAAGACAACAACCACCATATTTCCAGGATCCACTTGGCTCACCTTCCATCTTTACCTGTGACTATGATAAAGAAAGCCCCCCATCTTTCTCTTCCCCCCTTCTCTTTCTGCTGCTACCCCCCCACACACACACACACAATAAACCTCACATGGAACTGTTTGGCCTGGTGTGGTCCTTCTGAAGCTGTGTAATGACCAAGATCATAACACCTACTGTTTTTTTAGTTAGGGCTTTATTGCTGTTAAGAGATACCATGACCAAGGCTACTCTTGTTAAGACAAAAAAAAAATTTATTAGATATTTTCTTTATTTACATTTCAAATGTATCCCCTTTCCTAGTTTCCCCTCCAAAAATCCCCTATCNCCTTCCCCCTCCCCCTACTCCCCAACCCACCCACTCCTGCTTCCTTGTCCTGGCATTCCCCTATACTGGGGCATAGAACCTTCATAGGACCTAGGGCCTCTCCTCCCATTGATGAACAACTAGGCCATCCTCTGCTACATATGCAGCTAGAGCCATAAGTTCCACCATGTGTTTTCTTTGATTGGTGGTTTAGTCCCAGGGAGCTCTGGGGATACTGGTTAGTTCATATTTTTCTTCCTCCTATGGGGCTTCAAACCCTTTCAACTCCTTGGGTACTTTCTCTAGCTCCTTCATTGCGAACCTTGTGCTCTGTCCAATGGATGATTGTGAGCATCCACTTCTGTATTTGCCAGGCACTGGCAGAGTCCCCCAGGAGACAGCTATATTAGGCTCCTGTCAGCAAGCTCTTGTTGGCATCTGCCATAGTATCTGGGTTTAGTGGCTGTTTATGGAATGGATCCCCAAGTGGGGCAGTCTCTGGATGGTCATTCCTTCAGTCTCTGCTCTGAACTTTGTCTCTGTAANTCCTTCCATGGGTATTTTGTTCCCCCTTCTAAGAAGGATTCTGAGCTTCTAG
>NC_034599.1:83541548-83568377 GCF_900095145.1 Mus pahari
CCACATTTTCTGTATCCATTCCTCTGTTGAGGGACCTCTGGGTTCTTTCCAGCTTCTGGCTATTATAAATAAGGCTGCTATGAACATAGTGGATCATGTATCCTTATTACAAGTTGGAACATCTGGGTATATGCCCAGGAGTGGTATTGCTGGATCTTCTGGTAGTACTATGTCCAATTTTCTGAAGAACTGCCAGACTGATTTCCAGAGTGGTTGTACCAGCTTGCAATCCCACCAGCAGTGGAGGGGTGTTCCTCTTTCTCCACATCCTTACCAGCATCTGCTGTCACCTGAGNTTTTGATCTTAGCCATTCTGACTGGTATGAGGTGGAATCTCAGGGTTGTTTTGATTTGCATTTCCCTGATGATTAAGGAAGTTGAACATTTTTTTTTTTTATGTGCTTCTCAGCCATTTGGTATTCCTCGGTTGAGAATTCTTTGTTTAGCTCTGTACCCCATTTTTAATAGGGTTGTTTGGTTTTCTGGAGTCCAGCTTCTTGAGTTCTCTCTATATATTGGATATTAGCCCCCTATCAGATTTATGATTGGTAAAGATCTTTTCCCAATCTTTTGGTGGCCTTTTGGTCTTATTGACAGTGTCCTTTGGTAAAGGCAAAATTTAATATGGGCTACCTTAAAGGTTTGGAGGTTCAGCTCATTATCATCAAGGCAGAAAACATGGCAGTGTTCAGGCAGACATGGCACTAGAGGGTCAGAGAGTAGGAAAAGACTGTCTTCCAGACAGCTAGAATGAAGGACTCAGAGTCCACCCCCACAGTGACACACTTCTTCCAACAATGCCTACTCTGACAAGGTCAGACCTCCTAATACTGCTACTTCCTGGCCAAGCATATTGAAACGACCACACCTATCATCCAGGAAAAGAGAGATGGTTGCTTCAGGATTGTGAGGGTAAGGGCATCCTAGGATACACAGAAAACTGTGTGGAAAGGAAAAAAGAAAGGGAGAGAAGGAGGAAGAGGAAGAGAAAGAAGAAGGAAAGAGAAAGAGACAGAGATAGAAACAAAGATAGAGAGGAAGGAAGAACAGGAGGGAGAGAAAGGGGGAAGGAAGAAAAGGAGGGAGGGAGAGGAAGGGAGGGGAGAGAGAGAGATCTTCCTTAAATTTAAACATGTATTCCTAAGAACTGAAAGTAGAAATTCGAAGGTATTTGTACACTCATATTGAGAGCAATATTATTCGCACTTTCAAACCATGAAGCAAAAGTAAGTGTGCACAGGCTGATGAATGAATAAGCAAAATGGAATACTCACACAATGGAAAATTAATCAACAAGCAAAAGAAAGAGTGTGTGGTGATGGGTGTGATAATATAGATGAAAAGTTAACATTTTTCTAAGTGAAATAAACTAGTCACAAATCAGTGAACAGTGTGATTTCTCTTATATGAGATACTCAGATTTCCTGGTTTCATTTCTGGTGCTGTGATAAAACAATAACAACAACAACAACACCCAAACCCAAACAAACAAACAAACCAAAACCAAAACCAAAACCTGTAGCAATGTAGGGGAGGAAGGTTTTATTTTAGCTCACAATTCCATGGTTTTTTGTTTTGTTTTGTTTTGTTTTTCTGAGGTATTTTATTAATGCAACAGGAAGCCAAACTAGGATAAGTTGTCTTTTAATATTTAAGTAGAAGTGGAAAGTAAAAATGGTAAAGATATCAAGCAGCCTGTGGCTATCCTTCTCACTGGCCCCTGAAGCCCTAGTTCTTCCTTTAAGCCTCATCTGTCTACCTTTATTCTTTTAGACAGGTTTTGTTTGGTTGTTTTATTCAGATATAAGGCACCGTCCAAAGAAGCATATTTTAAAGGCTGGCACTTAATGCAGCAACAAGGATCAGAGCTGCTTCTTTAAGGGATTATTAAATAATAAGAACTTCAATTTTATAAATTATTAATGTATTGATTATTGCTGAGTGAGCTGTTCTGAGGTGGGACATAGGTGGACGAAGTAGGTCAATGGAGACATAGACAGAAGGTATATATATCTTGTCATTCTTTTTCCTTTTAATTTGTCTCCTCCTCTTCTTTTCTTTTTTTTTCTTTTTTCTTTTTTTTTAAAGATACATTTTGCAAAACACAAGAAAACCAAGAAGGATGACCATCGTGTGGATACTTCATTCCTCCTTAGAATAAGGAACAAACTACTCATGAAAGGATATAGGTACAGAGACAAAATTTAGAGCTAAGATAAAAGGATGGACTATCCAGAGACTACCCCATCCGGGAATCCATCCCATCATCAGCCACCAAACCCAGATACTAATGCACATGCCAGCAAGATTCTACTGAAGGGACCCTGATATAGCGGCCTCTTGTGAGGCTATGCCAGTGCCTGGCAAACACAGAAGTGGATGCTCACAGTCAGCTATTGGATGGAACACAGGACCCCCAATGGAGGAACTAGAGAAAGTACCCAAGGAGCTGTAGGGGGATGCAACCCTGTAGGTGCAGCAACAATGTGAACTAACCAGTAACCCCTGAGCTCGTGTCTCTAGCTGCTTATGTAGCAGAAGATGGCCTCATCGACCATCATTGGGAAGAGAGGCCCCTTGGTCTTGTAAACTTTATATGACCCAGCACAGGGGAAGGCCAGGGCCAAGTAGTGGGAGTGGGTGGGTAGGGGAGCAGGGGCGGGGGGTTATAGGGAACTTTCGGGATAGCATTTGAAATGTAAATAAAGAAAATAATAAAAAATATATATAAAAAAATAAAATTAAACAATTCCATGTTAAAGTACATAATCAAAGTGAAATCACACTAGCAAAAGCTTAAAGCAACTAGTCACATTCATCCACAGTCTAGAGCAGAGAGAAATAAATGCATGCAGCTGCTTGCTTACTTGTGCTCAGCTTGATTTTCTTACTCTTATACAGAGCAGTATCCCCTGCCTGGGGAATAGTGCTACCCACAGTGGACCGAGTCCCACATAAGTTAACTTAAAAGTCAAGCCTCAGAAAAAACAGGCACAGGAAAACCCAGTATTAAGCAATCTCTTATGGAGGCTTTATCTTCCCAGGTGATTCTGGGTAGTACAAGGTTAACAGAAGCTAATCATCACACCAAAGTGGTAATCCTCACAGAAGCACCATGGCACGGTTGCAGGAGCTTAGAGGGAAGAGAGTTAAGAGGAGGCCATGTGAATGAATGGTCAGTTTCAGTTTTGCAAGGTGAAGAGAGCTCTGGAGGTTGATGGAGGTGATGGCCTTACCGTGTAAAATCCAAAATAAGTTCAAGACCACCTAGCCCCTTCCCCTCTGAAGGGACTTTCAGAANCATAGCAGTCAAAATGACTAAATCTATAGCTGCCAAAACAAAATGAGCTGTTCTCAGAAAAATAACCATAAGAAGATAGCAGTTCCTAGAGAAATTCCCCCACCCTGCCCCACACTGAATTCTGAAAACAAAAAAAACAAAAACAAAAACAAATAAAACAAACAAACAAACAAAAACACAAACCGCCCTGACCTTGTCGATAGCTGTGACATTAATAGCTGACCCATAAGTTCAAAATTTACTGCTGCTTTGCTGATCAAATCATAATAACCTACCATAAGGGCAGGCAAAGGGAGTCACTAGGCCAAAGGTAGTCTCTATGCAAACCAACCAATGCCTGAAAGGGTTACTTGCTACACCAAGGAGAATAAGCCAGCTACCCTGTTGCCCAAGTCTGCCCCTTACAAGGTATAAAAAGTGTGTTCTTTCTTTGTTCTGGGTCTCTCCTCTGGCCTGCGTGCTGAGAGGGGGGGTCCCCAACGCGTTGGATCAATAAAAATCCTCTTGGGGTTTGCAGCGATGGTGGTCTTTGTGGTCTTTTTGAGTGAGGGTCTTTTGACATACTCCAACAACCACAGTGTTAAAGTATGAACTGCCACAGACCTTTTGCTTAAAAATGGAGCCAGTGATAATATTTGACATATCCAATTTGTCAAAGGGTTTGTTTTGTTTTGTTTGTTTGTTGTTTTGGTTTTTAGGTCCTTATGTTTTTTGTTGCCTAGGCAAATACCAGGGATAAACATCATTAAAGATATTTATTTGGGCTTTTAGCTTCAGAGGTTACAGGCCATGGTCACTTGGCCTATTATTGCTTTTGGGCTGAAGATCTTGATGGAAGTTCATTGGTTTGGTTGTTGTTGTTGTTGTTGTTTAAATCTGTTCACCTCATGGTGGGCAGTGAGCAAACAGAGGGACTAGGTTCCTGTGGTGTTTTGAATGAGAATGGACCCACAGACTCATATGTATCTGAATGTTTAGTTATCAGTTAGGAAAACTATTTGGGAAGGATTAGGAGGTGTGGCCTCGTGGGAGGAGATATGTTACCCCAGGCCCAGTGTCTCTCTCTGCCTGCTGCCTGTAGATCAGGTTGTATAGCTCTCAGCTACTCCTCCCGTGCCATGATTGTCTACTTTTGACCATAAAAATCCTAGACCATAAAAATCATAGAAGGTTTTCTATGAGTGTGAGCAAGCCCCGGTTAAATGCTTTCTTTTATCATCATTGCCTTTCTTGTGGTGTCTCCTCACAACAATGGAAGAATAATTTAAATAGATCCTAATATCAAGTTCAAGGACATACCCACATGGTCTAACTTCTTCCCACTGTATATTATCTCTTAATGCTTCTGCTTCCTTCTAAGGCCACCACAGGCTGGTGACCAAAACATTGACATACGGCCTCTGAAGAGCATTCAAGACTCAAACCCTGGCATCGCTGTACTGTACATCTTTAATTTTATTTTTCCCTCGATTGTTCAGGGAAAAATGTTTTTATGAATTAAGTATCCTGTGTTCTGTTTTTAAAATATTTTTAAGAACACATGTAAGAGTTTATGAATGATTTATAGTGTTCCTTGTTTCCTTTAAAAATTCCAGTGAAAGCATGACATCATTGTATGGGTCATTCAGCAACTTGGTTTTATGATACTCGTTTTATTTATTGATATCTGTATTGTTATTCAGAGGTTTTAAAATTCCTTTGGAGGCTTTCAATGATTCTGTGAGTGGGCCTCCTTATAGAACACATCCTAAACAGATTCTCTCAACTGTAACATGGCCCTAAAATGCTGTCATGTGGTAAATGATTTCAGTTATGCTAGATGATATTCATTTTCTTAGGGAACATTATTGTCCAGATTTACATCATTACCAGCTTAATGTGAGAATTCCTGTTTCTTTACTGATTCAGCAAGACCAATATTGACAGATTTTGTAAAAACAACAACAAAAATGCCAATGCGATAGTTATGAAATAGTACTGCATTATATAACTTGCCTTTCCTTGATTATTTATGAGTTTAAATACCTTTTCATTAGCAAGTCATTGAACTTCTTCACGTTAGAATCTCTTGAACTTTACTCAATATTTTAAGCCTCAAACTGGAAATGCAAATGGTTGTGAGTTGCCAAGTGTGTATCTAGATGAATGATGACAGTTGAGAGTACTGGGTGTGGACAATAAGAGGTCCCTTGCCATCTAAAGAGACAGAGTGACTGAGTACTGGCACTCAAAAGCAGGAGTCCATTATGGCTGTATTAACTGCATCTTTTATGGCATTTGGAAATTGTGATTCTCCTTTTTAAATTGTATTATTTTCACTGTGTGTGTGTGTGTGTGTGTGTGTGTCTGTGTGTCTGTGTGTGTGTATGTGTGTGTGTGAGTTTATTCATATTGCATGCATGTAGGTGCTAGCAGAGACCACAGGGTTATTTGTTTGTTTGTTTTTTCCTTTAAGACAGGGTTTCTCTGCATAGACCAGGCTGGCCTTGAACTTACAGAGGTCCATCTGCCTCTGTCTCCTGAGTGCTATGATTAAAGGCTTTTTATCTATTCTCAGCTATTAAAAACACTATCTGATATTTCCCCATAATTGATTCCAAGCTTCCCTTTTTAAATTAAAGTGTGTAGTCAATGTGAAATTTGTTCCAGGGACTTTGGGCCTCTTCACAAGGGTGGAAATTTCCAATGAACAGAATGAACTGGAAATTTTCTGTAGTAGCTAAGAGTTGGTGGTACTGGATAGAGATTACAAGTCTTGTAAACGTTTGCCTGGTTTTTTTTTTTTTTTAACATTTTATTTTTTATTTTTTTTTTTATTATTATTTTCTTTATTTACATTTCAAATGCTATCCCGAAAGTTTCCCATACCCCTCCCCCCACCTCTGTTCCCCTACCCACCCACTCCCATTACTTGGCCCAGGCCTTGCCTTGTGCTAGGTCATATAGAGTTTGGAAGACCAAGGAGCCTCTATTCCCACTGATGGCCGATTAGGTCATCTTCTGCTACATATGCAGCCAGAAACACAAACCCCGGGGGTACTGGTTAGTTCCTGTTGTTGTTCCACCTACAGGGTTGCAGCCCCCTTCAGGTATTTGGGTACTTTCTCTAGTTCCTCCATTGGGGACCCTGTGTTCCATCCAGTAGCTGGCTGTGAGCATCCATTTCGGTGTTTACCAGGCACTGGCATAGCCTCACAAGAGGCCGCAATATCAGGGTCCCTTCAGCAGTATCTTGCTGGCATGAGCATTAGTATCTAGGTTTGGTGGCTGATGATGGGATGGACTCCCGAGTGGGGTACTCTCTGGATAGTCCATCCTTTCATCTTAGCTCTAAATTTTGTCTCTGTACCTATAACCTTTCATGAGAGTTATGTTCCTTATTCTAAGGAGGAATGAAGTATCCACAAAAGGTCATCCTTCTTGATTTTCTTCTGTTTTCCTTAATGTGACTTGGATATTCCAAGTTTCTGGGCTAATATCCGCTTATCAGTGAGTACATATCTAGTGACTTCTTTTGTGCTTGGGTTACCTCACTAAGGATGCTATCCTCCAAATACATCCATTTGCCCAAGAATTTCATAAATTCATTGTTTTTAATGGCTGAGTAGTACTCCATTGTGTAAATGTACCACAGTTTCTGTATCCATTCCTCTATTGAGGGACATCTGGGTTCTTTCCAGCTTCTGGCTATTATAAATAAGGCTGCTATGAACATAGTGGAGTTTGCCTGGTTTTTATCAATAGATCCAGGAGAATCTTTGGGGAATTTTAATGATTATTTTCGTTTCCCTTCCTCTTGTCTGTTTAATGGGTGAGTGAGGGATGTGATCTGGATTTGAAACATCTTCCCGGATTTGGGGCTTTACATCTTCAGGTAGTGGAGCTCATGTGAGAAGTCTTTAAAGCTATGGAAGGAGAGACCTCACTGGCAGTAGTAAGTCATCAGGGTTAACTTTGAGGGTTATACTTGAACCTCCTTGCTGACTGCTTCCTTGGTCTCTGGCATGTGAATCTATTTTTTGCCACATGTGCATGCCACCATGGTACCATGATCTAAGCTGTTCTGCTAGGCCTTCCCCAAAATGGCAGACCGATCAGTCTGAAACCATGAGTCAATTACATCTTTTCTCTGAATGTTGATCCTCTTGTATGTCACAGGAAGAGAAAAGTAATTAATGCAGTGAATGTGTAGTGTATAATTCACATATACACTCATGCCCATAAAACATGTGTGTATGCAAGCACATGCATGTATCAAGAATGTCTCTTTGAAATTTGTAAATTTATTCTACCATTGTAGTGTGACACAGCCATATGCTTTAACTTTCTCCTTTAATATCAGTTTTATTCTTGTTTTTTCTTCTTCTTTGTTTTATTTTGTGTTTTAAGTGTTCTTTAAAATTGAGGAGTCTGTTTATCATGCTCATTTTTTTTCTCTCAAAATTCTGATTTTCTGTGATACTACCACTGTTCTACCACAACCAGCCCCTCCCTCCCAGTCTAGTCCTTGTAGACCACTTATTCACTGTTAGTTATCTCCAGATGCTGGGCTTGGAGCTTGTCTGGACATCACTTCATTTTAACAGTCTTGAAAGGATGATACTCATCATCATCATCATCATCATCATCATCATCATTATCACTAGTGTCTCAGTGTGCTATATATTGTATGCTTCTCTCCCTCCCTCTCCTTCCTTCCCCTCTTTCCCCCTCCACCTCCCCCCTCCTCCCCCTTCCCCCCTTTTTCCCCTACCCATTTCTTTCTGTGAGTATGTCTCTTGAGTATGGTGTATGTATGTGCTATATGCTCCCCTTCCCTTCATTCCCTCATCCCCCTCCTCCTTCACCACTCCACTGAGTGTGTATCTGTGGGTGGGTGGGTTGGGGGTTGGTGAGTGTCCATATGTGCTCCCGCAGAAGACAAACTCTGAGAAAGGGTCTCCTGCTGAACTTGGAGTAGGATGGCAGCCAACCAGCCCTGGTGCTCCTCCTGCCTCCCCGACTTTGTCCAATGCTGGGTTACTGGCTCTCACCTACAGCTCTGCCCAGCATTTACATCGGAGCTGGAGATCTGAACTCATCCTCATGTGTCTTCAGAAAACACCCTTCCTTACCCTCTGGGCCACCTCCCCAGCCCCTATGATCCACATTTTACAGAGGAGGAATGTGGCATATGAGGACAGAGAAATGAAGTGCTATGTTTCAGAGGTGGGAGGCAAGCTGGAGACTCAAAGCTGCTTTTCTGAGGTGGTAGAGAGGAATTCAATCCTGGAGCCATCAGCCTTCTCTTTTTCTTTCTTCATTTCCTTCTCTTTTCACTGTTTCTCATTTTGATTTTTTCTCTTTATTTTACTTATTTTACAGTTAATTCTCTCTTCTAACCCTTGCATCACCTGCACACAATGGCACACTATTTCACTGTTTTTTTAAACACTTTTTTATTGATTCTTTTTGAGTTTCACATCACGCACCCCAGTTCTACTCATCTTCCTGTCCTTTCATATACACCCTTAGCCCTTGCAACCTCCTCCCAAAATAACACACACACACACACACACACACACACACGCACACGCACACACAAACAAACAACAAAAAAGGCATTCAAAACATCTCATCGTGGAAGCTGTAGTGTGTCACACTGTGTCCCACAGTCTATCCCTGTGTACACAAATCTTCACTTGCAAATGTTCCTTGCAATGTGTCATTCATTGGTCAGGTTTGAGATCTCTGGCTTCTGTGACACCATCAATGCTGGATCTTCATCCTGCCTCCTGATTATCCTGTTGTTGCCCTGTGCCATGGAGATCCTGCAGCTTTGGAACAGCAGGGCTGGTCCTTTCCTGTGTGCCAAACGTTTTCTTTTTCTTTTTCTTTTTCTTTTTCTTTTTCTTTTTCTTTTTCTTTTTCTTTTTCTTTTTCTTTTCTTTCTTTCCTTTCCTTTTCTTTTCTATTTTCTTTTTTCTTTCTTTTCTTTCTTTCCTTCTTTCTTTTCTTTCTTTCTTTCTTTCTTTTTTTTTTTTGAGACAGGGTTTCTCTGTGTAGCCCTGGTTGTCCTGGAACTCACTCTGTAGACCAGGCTGGCCTTGAACTCAGAAATCCACTTGCTTCTGCCTCCCAAGTGCTAGGATTAAAGGCATTCACCACCACTGTGGTGTGGGCCAATGAGAGCCCTGCATCTGGGTCTAGGTGATAGCTGAGATGGGCAACCCACTAGATCTCTAGTCTTACTCTCATGCCCCCAGTGTCTACTCACCTGCACCTATGCCTCCAGCTCCACTGTGCTGCCCAGTCAAATGCAGGGCCCACTCTCCCAAGTGCTGAAGTCTGTGAGGGGCTGGAAAAGCTCTCCTGCTCTCTTACTGTTGCCTCCCCAGCCTTGAAGCAGGCTGATTCAGACCTTGTTGCCACTAAGCACGGAACCACCTGGGGTGGAACCTTCTGACTTACAAAGCAGGTTCTATTGTCTACACCTGCCATTGCTTTCCTCCAAAACATTATCACTACCTGCTGAGACCCTTGAGACCTTCTGAAGTCAGCATCCTGCAGATCACCTTCAGCTGGTGAAGGGCATCAAGAACAAACTGGTGGGGGATGGGCCTCCTTCCTCTATATAAGTTCAGAATCTCAGTAACTTCGTGGGCTTTGATCAGCTATGTTGTCTTAGCCTCCTTCCTTGTTCACAGTCTAATCTCTTTCAGACCCAGCCCACTTTTCAGGAGTACCCAGTTTGAGTGTGACTGTGGGCGGTCGCACTTACCAGCCGGGCTCACCCACTGCCCTTGCTATCAAAGCCAGCTTGGCTGTGTTACCCAGGTGAGGTGTAGGGCCAGCTCTCCTGAGTGCTACAGCCAGTGAAGGGGACAGAGTTAACTCTCCATCTCTTGTGACCTCTGGCCAATTCTCCTGGCTACTGCAGGTAGCCATGTTGGGGAGGGAAAGGGCATCATTCCCCAACCCCAACACCCACACTACCTCATGGCAGATAAGTGGCAGGGCCAGCTCTCCCACGCTCTTGCTCACAGCACTGGCTCAGTTGTGTCCCATTGACCAGGGACAGCCCTACTGTGCTGCCCAGGCAAGGTGCAGGTCCCCACTCTCTCAAGTGCGGCAGTCAGCAAGGAACAGCTTACTCCTTCTCATGACCCCTGGGTTAGCACTCTCCTGATTGCCTCAGGTGGAGATGGGCTGAATGTACAACCCCTCCCCCTCCCCACCCTGGCCATCTCACAGCAGAGGAGTGGCTGGGCTACCTCCCCCTTGCTCATGCCCCCCCCCCCCGCTCACCCACACCCCTGCCACAAGGGCCAGGTCCACTGTGCTGCCTTGACAACAGGCAGGGCCTGCTCTCTGGAGTGCTGCCAGCCTGGAGAGATGGGGCCAGCCCTCCAGAGCCCTGCATACAATTAGAGGCAGGGTAAGTTATGCATAATCCCTGGACATCTGTGTGGACTTCAGCGGCTCCCCGGACCAGGGCATCCCCATGTTCTTTAGTAATAATGTGAGCCATGGGCATTGACACCTACCGTTGTCACTGCATAGCCATGGACTCAGGCGTGGCCCTCAGCAGGAGCTCAGGCTGGGACCTCACGGTGGTCCCAGGTGGTGGGGCTAGCCACTCACAATAGGCTACACTTCTCCGTCCACAAGTCTCCAGTTCCATCTCTCTGCAGAGTGTTCAATCTGTTCCCGTTCCCCTCGTCTCCCATCTGACGACCTCATACTCACACATTGTGGTGGCTCCTGCTGCAGACTGGCAACATGGCTGGTGGACCCATGGGTGACATCCTCCATTCATGGTGAGTGGTTTGGTGACAAGCAGGACTCTGTGGCTCACCTGTGCCATGTGCTGGAGCGCTGTGGGAAATATTAAAAAAGTATCCACGCCGGCCTTTTCTTGTGGAGACTCTCTGACTCAGAGCTCCAAAATCTTTTCACCCAGCTCACTAAGTTCCCACTGGCAGGTCGTTACCACACCAGCCCCATGCTTCAAAACTCCCATGGCCTTTTGTGGTGTGCCTCAGGCAAACCCATGCTTTGCCTCTGTACCTTTCTCTATGGAACCCAGTTTAGCCACCGCATGAAGGAAAACCCCACACAAACTTAGTTCAGAAACAATGGTAACCCAATCACTGGGCGCATCAGCTAGAATCCTAATCTTGTAAACTGTATTGAATCCTGGCAGATCCACCATTGAAACCAGGAGACACTAGTAGTTACATCTTGTCCTTTTGCTATCCCTGTCCAAAAGCCCCTATTTCTCTCCTGCTTTCTCTCTTCCCTGTCCAACCAGAAGTACCTCCTACTTGCCCAGTGATTGGTCCCTTTATTCATTCAGGGAAGGCTCACAAGAAGCTGCCTGAGTAGGTGACTCATTTCTCATTCCAGACAACCCCTCCTGGGAAAGCAGAATTAACATTGAAATACAAACCATACCAGAGCCATCCACAACACTGGGGGGCAGGTCAATGGGAGCCAAGGTGTTCACAGGTCTGTCTTCCTCCTCCAAAGATGGGTTTGATTTTTATGATTCCTAGGCATAAAACAGCCTTGACCACCAAGCCAGGCATCAAGCTAGGATGAACAGGGACTGCCATCTGCTCTGCCCCTGACTGATCCAAGAACACCACCACCAATGAAGTGTCTCTGTGCCCATTGCTGGGGGTGGGGCACTGTTTAACTCTTAATGCCACTCTTTGAATTCCCTCTTTGCCTCTGCCATGTTCCGAATGTTACTCTTCATTTCCAACATATTTGCCTTAATTGACTGTTATTGGGATTTCAAAATATCTATATACTCACGCTTTTGTGAACATACATTCTTCTTATATATGTAAGACATTCTCATTCGGATTTCATAGGTCATCCCTTTCTATGGATAGACTAAGTCATAGCCCGTCTTAGTTAGGGTTTCCATTGCTGTGAAGAGACACATGACCAAGGCAACTCTTACAAAGGACAGCATTTATCTTGGGCTGGCTTATAGGTTCAGAGGTTCAGTCCATTATCATCAGGGCAGGAGCTTGGCAGTGTCCAGGAGATCTGGGGCTAGAGGAGCCAAAAGTTCTACATCTTGATCCAAAGGCAGATAGAAGACTATAAGAAGGATCTCAAAGCCCAGCCCCACACACTTCCTCCAACAAGGCCACACCTACTCCAATAAGACCACACCCATTCCAACAAGGCCACACCTCCTAACAGAGCCACTACTGGACCAGGCATATTTAAACCACCACAAAAGGCCTCCATATTTTAGGCTATAGGGTTTGTCACATCTACCACACAGACTGTTGATTGTGTCTTTTGTTTTATGGGTCTTCATCTAATATCTATACTCTTATGCCTGGAATAGACTGACGATGATAAGTTGCCTTCTTCTACATATGCATGATTGCATTTTATTTTGCTCACATTTTGTTACTAGTTTTGCTGTATGCTCCTGCATATCTTTTCAACTTGTAAATAATATGTTACCCATAGCTAACCATCCTATTCTTTGTGTTGCATTTGACTGGCATATTTGTACCCAAATATTTATTTTTTAATCTTTCACTCACAGAAACACATTGTATGGGCAAGATAACACTAAGTCTTAAAAGAAATTTCACAATTGTCCAATAGCTTGTGACAGACCACTTATCCAATTTTGTATTTATTCTGCTGGGCTTACTGTATGTCATGTCATTTTGGCTCCTGAATTCTATTTTGATTTTACTTTAGCTAAATTAATATTTTCTTAACACAACAGCTGCTATGCATCTTTGTGGGGAATGCAACATGGTGTTTGGTACATTTATGTTGAACAACACAGTATGCTTATGCTGTCTATAATCTCAAACAGTTATCATGTACTTGTGGTGAGACCATTCCAAATCCTCCTACTGGCTATTGTGAATTATATAATAATGCTAGTTATAATCACTCTCTGGTACTCAACCAGAACTTTTCTTTGTGTATTTGCTACACAATTTGATAAAATACATACTATTCTCTCAAAATATTGCAGAAGGTAACTTTCTCACTTTTAGTTTGAGGGGTTTTTTATTTTTACTGACTGATAATAATAAAACATCTATGAACTACAGTGCAATATTTGAGTATTTATCCATTCTATTTTTATTAACTGAGGATTCTTATGGCAGAGAAGCAATATTTACCATCAGCTTCTGTCTCCCACCTCTCTTAATGTGCTTAAAGTGGCAATTCTACTTTTAAAGTTTCTAAACAAATTCAGTGTTTGACTCCACTTCTTGGGTTTTGGAATACACAATAGGTTAAATGTAGCTCCTCCCAGACTTCCTTCAGTTGCTTTGAAAGTCTGGTCGTCGTCGTCTTCTTCTTCTTCTTCTTCTTCTTCTTCTTCTTCTTCTTCTTCTTCTTCTTCTTCTTCTTCTTCTTCAAGATTTATTTATTTATTAATTATTTCGAAGTACACTGTAGTTGTCTTCAGACAGATCCAGAAGAAGGCATCAAATCTCATTACAGATGGTTGTGAGTCACCATGTGGTTGCTGGGATTTGAACTCAGGACCTTCGGAAGAGTAGTCGGGTGCTCTTACCTGCTGATCCATCTCACCAGTCAAAAGTCTGGTCTTCTAGCTGTTTGCCTTCCCACACTCTTTCATGAGTTATAGTGACTTGCAATTTGTTTTTGAGCCACATTTAAAGTTAATAAAATTAATACTCTAGATCTGATTTCATTTTTCATATTCTATTCCTTTTCTTGACATTCTTACTGTTATTCTTGTTTTGTTTTGAAAAATGAACAAACAGATCTCTATGCTTCTCACATAATTTTTCATGTACAAATTCCTCATTTCCTCTCTTTTTTTGGCAGTGCTTACTAAAGTGAGGGTCCTGTCTGCTTTGCCACTTAAATGTTGATTGTTCTGAAGTGAAATACAAATACAGCAACACTTTCATAGCACATTTTCGGATGATACCCTGCCTCTTATAGGATTTATGACAAATGACTCCCTTTCTTCTACATAAGTGGGAGAAAATATCTAGGAAAGAAATGACTATGCTTTTATTGTGCACTGTGATAGATTGGATCATGCCTCTCTGAAATTCATGGCTTCATAGATTAAATTCCTAAACCCGAAGAAACCAGTGCGGGAGGTGGTTAAGGTTTCACGAGCCCAGAGGATGGGTTCTAACCATAAGAACAATGTCCATAAATGAAGAAGGAAAGATACCTTAACTCTTTACACATAGGAGGACAGAATGGTGGTTTTTGCAAACCAGAAAGAGACCTCATTAGCAAGAGCTCTGTTTTCACCTTGATATGGACTTTAGACTCCACCAGTGTCAGAATGTAAATTTAGTCTTTTATGCTAGTCAGGACCAAAAACTGCCAAATATGTTTAATCCCTGCCAAAAACCTGAAGGGACAGTTCTAACTTGAAACCAAACCTCAAAAAGGTGAAATGGCAGGTTCTAGAGCAGAGGTTCTCAACCTGTGGGTCTCGACCTCTTTGGGAGTCTAATGACCTTTTCACAGGGGTCACATATCAGATATCTGGTATATCAGATATTTACATTACAATTCATAACAAGAAAATTACAGTTATAAGGTAGCAACAAAAATAGTTTTATAGTTGGGATCACCACAACATGAGGAATAATATTAAAGGGTCACAGCATCAGAAAGATTGAGAACCATTGCCCCAGAGTAACGGTTTATAACCACAGGGCTGTAATTTAACCCACCATCAATCCACCCTATCACCTTCATAGGCAAAGCTGGTCAGGTCCTGCCTCCTTTACTCAAGACCTGCATTAGATGTTTAGAAGGTGTGGAGCATGATCTCAGCTGCAGGCTGTTCCACACTTAGCTATCCACACTCATTCCGTAGTCAGTACAAGTCCACTTACTCTGAGCATAGAGGGAAGTGTACCTGATCTGGTGCTTCTGCTCAGTGGCGTGGGTCCTACCTCTTCTGACTTTAGTTTACTCCTAATGATCTTCATATCTCATTGTTCCTCCCATTCAGGGGTGGGGTTAGTGATGTCCACCATTATTGTGCTATTACATCGCATACCCTCTTCCTCCCCACTTCCTCTCATTTCCAAGTAGATAATTGTCCACTTATCTGCATAATTCCTTAAGTAACACGTGTCTCCCTTGCTGATGTAAACTCTCTGGAAGCATGGACTTGGTTTTCCTCATCAATGGGACCATAGAACCCGGGATGGAGTAGACTCTCATAGAATGACTGTCTAAGTCATGTGACTAAAGGGATGCGGGAATGAGTGACTCTAGGGAGCCTCTTCTCCACCTAACCTTATCTTGGAGGTATACTCTGTGAAGAAAGCCTTCTTGAATTATTCAGTTAGGTTTCCAAAGTGTCTGGCCTGAACGGTGGAGACTCAGCACCAAACCTGGCAATTCTAGGGCTTGACACTGAAGCATGGCTCTCTCTCTTCCAAGCTATGTGAGAAACTCAATCTTCTGGACTTCTGTTCCCTTCTATGGAAAAGAAAGTCGTTTGAATAGATGTTCTTTGAGTTTGTTGTGTCCCCACATTGTAATTCTACTTCATTGATTATTCTAGGCATACCACTATAGCTCCTGGGAAGGAACCCTGGGATCCTGGAAATATGGAAAGGACCACTTTATGGCCAGATGGTTTCTGAATGCAGACACCAGGCCAGGCCTCCTGAAGTCCTCTTAGTATAAGAAACCTTGTAGCTACAGCCACACTTGTGTGAGTCCAGGGGAGGAAAAGACTGCTGCTTGGTTGGTGTAGCCCAGGCCTCCTAACCCTCACTGTCTCTCCACTGACCAGGCTAAATGAGTTTCTGAGGTTCCTATGGGCATAATGGCCACCATGAAGCATTGCCAAAAGCCTAGAGCTAGAGGTGTGGCTCTTGGGGTGACTCTCCTCTTGAAGGGGAGCTCTGTGAAGTCTCAGAGCTCTCCACACATGATAATTAGGCAGTACAATGGCTAATGAGTTTAATGCAGATAATTACAATTTAATGCACATTAACAAAACAATTTAAAGTCTTGATTACATCACTAACTTCTGATTCCTTGGGCCTGTTCATGATAAGGAAGCCTGCTCTGTGCTTTAATGCAAGTGATATTTGTGTCTCCCAGTGAGGGTGATGGGGGGAGGGGAACCTTTGTGTATCCACTGCCAACAGTGAATACACATCATCTTGCCCTTCCTGGTGATCTCATCTAATCTAAAATCAGACATAGTGAGCAAGAAACTACACAATGGGAAGAAGTTCCCACAATAGATAAAGAAGACCTGCTTTCTAATATATTGAACACTTCAGTCACAAGGCTGCTTTGAAATGCAGTTTGCACACAAGAAAACCAAGAAGATGGAAGACCAACATGTGGATACTTCATTCCTCCTTAGGATAGGGTACCAAATACCCATGAAAGGAGTTACAGAGACAAAGTTTGGAGCAAAGATGAAAGGATGGACTATCCAGAGACTACCCCACCCGGGGATCCATCCCATCATCAGCCACCAAACCCAGACACTATTGCACATGCCAGCAAGATTTTGCTGAAGGGACCCTGATATAGCTGTCTCGTGTAAGGTTATGCCAGTGCCTGGCAAACAAAGAAGTGGATGCTCACAGTCAGCTATTGGATGGAACACAGGGTCCCCAACGGAGGAGCTAGAGAAAGTACCCAAGGAGCTGAAGGGGTCTGCAACCCTACAGGTGGAACAACAACAGGAACTAACCAGTACCCCCAGAGCTCATGTCTCTAGCTGCATATGTAGCAGAAGATGGCCTAGTCGGCCATCATTGGGAAGAGAGATCCCTTGGTCTTGCAAACAGTACAGGGGAATGCCAGGGCCAAGAAGTGGGAGTCAGTGGGTAGGGGAGCAGGGGCCGGAGGAGGGTATAGGGAACTTTCGGGATAGCATTTGAAATGTAAATAAAGAAACTATCTAATAAAAAAGGGGGGGGGGAGAAATGCAGTTTGCTAATGTGTTAAGCTTTAGTTCGTAGTGTTAAAGGGAGTATGAATCCAGGTCTCAGAAACTACCAAGAAGTAGGCTGGGGGGGGGGGGGGTTGCTTATTTGGTAAAGTGCTTGCTATGCAAACAAGAGGACATGACTTCAACCCCCAAAACTCACCTTAAAAAAATCAGAGTGGGGTGGCAGAACCTGGAACCCTAATGCTGGGGAACTAGAGAGAGGCAGATCTCTGGGCTTCACTGACTGGCCAGCTTAGGTCCCAGTGAAGGGGCAGAGGAGAAAAAAAGTTAGACCGCATCTGAGGCACAGCATCCAAAATTAACACCTTGCTTCCATGTGTATGCACACAGGTACTGGCCCACCTGTATCATACATGAACACATACACACACACACACACACACACACACACACACTATACTACTGAGCTGTGACTCATATTCAATGAAGTCATGAAGATGGGATTCAATTGACAGCATTAGTGGTTTTATAAGAAGAGGGACCCAAATTTGCGTGCTTGCTGTACCTGCTAGTGTGCACAGTCTCATATTTTGCTATAAAAGGAGGCTCTCACCCAATGTCCCCCTGATGCTGGTACCATACTCTTGGAATTTCAAGTCCAAGTAGCCAAACAAACTTCTATTCTTTATAAATTACCCAGTGCCAGGTAATTTGGTAGAGCAATAGGAAACAGACTTAGACAGCAGGGCTTGAGAAACTGGGAGATCAATGTTAGCGCCGTGCATAGCCAATGTCTCTCTCAGTGGCCTTGCAGGCTTGTAAGACTAACAATCCAAAGGTTGTCCGATGATAAAAGAATACATATGGCAGCCTTGTGCTATCCCAGTGCTTCACTGAGGAAGAGTGAATCGGGGCTCAACTCCCATCTGTACCAAAGCAGGAAATATAGCCTAAAACTTAAAGATGAGAGTTCTAAGGTGAGAGTCAGACATGCAATTGAAGACAAGATTGAGTGGGAGAAGAACACAGGGCTAATGGTAGAAAAACACACCAATGCGAGGACTCCCCTGCCTCTTGGGCTCTTTCTCATCAGGTTTCAGGGGGGACTAAGTCATGGTCTTCACCTCTCAGCCATGGGCAGTGCCACTCAACAGAGTTCTCATTCTAGCAGACTCCCTCCAGCAGCTGTGCTCCTCTGTTTTCATAGCTGTGCTCCAGGTATTTATTACACAGCTCCATTGACTTTTTAATGAGATTCCAATTTATTTAAGTCTATTTATTTTTCACTGACAAATGCTGATTGCTCTGCAGACTGGAACTCCATCATAGAGACAGTTGCCAGGCAAGAGAGGTGCGAAGTGGCCTCACAGAGGAGGTACAGGTGGACCATAGCCATCAGCTGCTTCCTTCCCTCTGTCTTACTTTGCATCCCATGACTGTGATAAACAACATGACCAAAAGCAACGTGGAGGGGAATAAGTTTATTTCATCTCACATCTAAAGGGTCCGCCATGAAGGGTTGCCAGGCAAGAACTTGAGGTAGGAACCTGGAGGCAGGAACTGAAGCAGAGGTAGTGGAGGAGTGCTGCTTATTGGCTTGCTCCCTTACCTTTCTTATACAATCCAGGACCACTTGTCCAGGAGTGGCACTCAAAATAGGATAGGCCCTCCCACACTGGTCACTAATCAAGGAAATGCTCCACAGGCATTCCTACAGGCAATCCAAGGGAGGTGATTTCTCAACTGAGGTTCCCTCTTTTCAACATTTGCCTGTGTCAAATTGACAACAAGATGGACTTGGCAGGGATGGGAACCACTGAATCTCTTTGTTCCTCTTCCCAGTGCAGACACCTTGATTACATTCCCTTTCCCTGCTTTTCACCATTGCCGGCCTATTTGATCATCATACTGAGGATAGGAGACTGAGCCTGGTGTGTTACAGTGACCAGGGCCCAGGTTCTGACCATCAAAACTCTGGTAATACTCTCTTCTGTCTGCACCTCATTAAAAACCTTTCATTTTGGGCTCAAACTGGCTCAGCTGACAGAGTGTCACAGGATTTCAAGTAAACTTCTTGGGTTGTCGAGATGGCTCAGTGGTTAAGAGCACTAGCTGCTCTTTCTAGAAGTCCTGAGTTCAATTCCCAGCACCTATGTGATGACTCAGAACCATCTATGTGTGGTCTCATGAGGTCAGATGACTTCTGGTGTACCAATTGATGTACATGCAGACAAAGCAGGATATACAACTTCTTTTTAGCTGCCAAGAGGTAGTAATGGGTTAAGGTGCCATGTACACTCTTTTTAAAATACCAAAGAATTCTCACGTGAGAATGACACTTCTCACATTCTGGCACATGCCCACCTTGGAAACAACTCATTTATTTATAGGTATCACCAATTAGCAGATGCTGAGTGTCAGCATGTGTGCAACTAAAATGCCCCCTGATTTCAGTACCTCCTCCCAGGACTCTGCAGTGTACCCGACTCTTTGTGGGTAAACTGAAAGACCAAACAAACCTGCAAATAGGTCCTAAGGGCATAGGCCCAGTGACCAAGACTAGGCCCACATGCTTCCCTCTGACTACAGTGGAACTGGCTGTGCTTCCTCATTCTTAGCTTTGTGTTCTCAAGAACTTAAATTCTGAATTTCTAAATCTTCAAGGGAGGACAATTTCCTCCATTTTGTAAACAAATTATGAAATTAAAGACAGAATATTGGTTAAATTTTCAGTAAGTTAGAAACTAGTGAAGTGAAATAAGCAGATATACTAATATGTTTTTTCCTCAGTGCCCCAGAAATTTTAGAATTTCAGGGAAGCTTATGTGTAGTTGATATGGTCAATGCTCTATAAATTGCTCTCAGATATTTTGGGAACTTTAGCTGAAGATGCAGGGCCTTCTTAGATTGCTTCCTGAAAAGAGCCAGGCCATAGCTAGTGTAGGCTTTGAAAGCAGCAGACAAGGAAGAATGAAATTATATGGTTTCTTGCCTAGTTGAATTGACTGATTAGTCATCCCTTCAAAGCTGGACTAGTCAGCACTTTTCTGCAAACATTTCTGTGTCAGAAGGGCAAGGGCATCCAGAGTGGGCAAGGCTGGGCCCTATGCACGCGTTTCCTTGGCAGCCTAGACGGAGACAACACAGCTGCAGTGAGTTAGCCAACTGGCTCCCATAGCAGATGAAGGGACTCCTGCTCTGTGCTCCAATGCGAACATAAGGCTCCCCTCCCAAAATGTGAGTTCTCTGACATATCTGTGCTAGCAGTTTTTATTACTAGCAGAGGAAAGTGGAGGGATAAAAATCTGTAATTGACTTTCCTCAGGCCCGCTTGCTTTATAAGCATAGCCATTCGGTGCCTCTTATGGTCTATTTATATCAACCCCAGGTGCCTATGTGGAAACTCTTGCACACTGAGTAATGATGCTGGAAGATGAGACCTTTAGAAGGTAATTAGGTCATGATGTTAAGAGTCTACATAAAGGTGATTGGAGCCCTAGAACGCCAACTTACCCTTTCTCCCATGAGAAGAGGTGGCAAGAAGGCCTAACCTGTGATGGGAAAAGTGAAACGTTCCCTAGATACCAAATCTGCCAGTGATTTTATCTTGTGCTCCCTAGCCTCCAGAACTGAGAACTATGAGATTATTGGTTGAGCCACCCAGCCATTGTGTGTTTGTGTCAGCAGCTCAGATAGGTTAACAGGAGGCTAGGCCTCCCTACTCAGTTTCTGGTATGACTGTGGTCACAGGTTGAGAGCTACAGCTCTCTTTTCATGGTGAGAGCTACAAGATTCTGAAATGGAGTTGGGGATAGCAGCTGTTGACTAGAGAGTAACAGATTTTTTTTTAATGATTTTTAAGGACAGGGTTTCTCTGTATAGCCTCCGCTGTCCTGGAACTCACTCTGTAGACCAGGCTGACCTTGAACTCAGAAATCTTCTTGCTACTGCCTCCCAAGTGCTGGGATTAAAGACAAGCGCCAACACTGCCCGCTGGGAGTAACAGATTTAAAAGGAGAGGCAGTGTTAAACTCCAATGCAGGCTAAACAGACATGGACAGGAGAGTGCCCATTGGAGTTTGGACCCCTTAAGGTAGAAATGGCTAGGTTCGGTGGTGTGACCTTGTTAGAGTAGGTGTGGCCTTCTTGGAGGAAGCGTGTCACCATGGGGGTGGGCTTTGAGACCCTCTTCCTAGCTGCCTGGAAGATAATCTTCTTCTGGCTGCCTTTGGATCAAGATGTAGAACTCTCAGCTCCTTCTCCAGCACCAAGTCTGCCTGGATGCTGTTGTGCTTCTTGCCATGATGATAATGGACTGAATCTCTGAAGCTGTAAGCTAGCCCCAATGAAATGTTGTCCCTTTTAAGAGTTGCCTTGGTCATGGTGTATCTCTTCACAGCAATAAAACCCTGAGACACCTGGATACTGGGAAGGCCCAGAAAACACATCATTTATCAAATCCATAAAGAATGCGCCCTCACTGCACTAAGCCCTCAGGAATGCTGGTCTGGTTTGCTTTCTGTTGCTGTGATGAAACATTCTAATTAAAAGCAACTTGGAAAGGAAACGGTTTATTTCATCATATGCTTCCAGGTCACTATCTATTATTGAGGGAAGTTATGCAGAAACTCAAGCAGGAACTGAAGTACAAGCATGGAGGAATAGTGCTTACTGGCCTGCTGTCTGACTCATAATCATCCAGCTTTCTTATACAACTCAGATCTCTCAGCCTTGGCTGGTACCACCCACAGTGGTCTGGACCTTCTGTTTTACTCAGGGTTTTACTGCTGTGAAGAGACACCATGACCAAGACAACTCTTATAAAGGACAATATTTGACTGGGGCTGGCTTACAGGTTCAGAGGTTCAGCCCATTTTCATCATGGCTGGAAACATGGCAGCATCCAGGCAGATGTGGCACTGGAGGAACTGAGAATTCTACATTTTGTTCTGAAAGCAAACAGGAGAAACTGGCTTCCAGGCAGCTAAGAGGGAGTTCTCAAAGCCCAGCCCCACAGTGACACACTTCCCCCAAATTAGGCCACATCTCCTAATAGTGTCACTTCCTTGGTCAAGCACATCCATGATATTCCACTCCTGAGCCCCCATAAGCTTGTTCAAAAAATGAGTTTAGGGGGGCAATACCTAACTGTTGCAGACCCCCGAACTCTGACCAGCAGAGACAGGGAAGAACGACACAAATGCCAAGCAGGTTCCAAACAGATTTCTTTATCTCCCCGAACAGCTTTTAATCTTTTCCCTCTCTCAAGCAGCTTTCTCTAACTCTCTCCCTGCTCCCACTAAAACCCCAACTCCACTCTGCAACTCCTTCTTTAACTCTCACCCACATGAACTGTTTACAGCCTTCTCCCCCAGAATTCTTCCCCTCCCTCTGGGGCACATCCTGTTTTTTCCCAGCCCCCCTGCTCCTTCCCAGCCCAGGGTGCATCCTGTTTTCAGTCCTCTGACCTGATCCCTTCCCCCTCTCCTGGATCTGGTCAGAGTTCAGCCAGGGAGGCCAGTGATAGTCCATTAACTCAGCAGGCAGGCAATCAACACAGGCTCAGCAGTTCAAGCTTGGCACACCGGCTCCCTACACCTTGCCATAGCATAATACAAAATACATTTAGTCTAACTTCATAAGTCCCTTAGTCTATAACAGTCTCAACAATGTTTTAAAGTCCAAAGTTCAAAATCTCTTCTGAAATTCATGTGATCTCTTAACTGCAATTCCCTATAAAATCAAAATGAAAAAGCAGATCATATACCTTCAACAACACAGGGTATGCATTATCATTCCAAAACATCATAGTAGAGAAATACTGGACCAAGGCAAGACCAAAAACCAGTTGGGAAAACTCCGAACTCTGCATCTCCATTTCTGAAATCCAATTCCTTTCAACTTTGTTGACTACAGCAACTTTCTCTTCGGCTGTTTCCACTCCTTGTTAACAGCTTTCCTAGGCAAGTATCCCATAGCTCTGGTATCTCTAACATCTTGGGGTCTTCAGGGCAACTTCAACTTCATAGCTTCTTGTTCCAATGTTTGGGTTCCACACATGATCTTCTGGGCTCCTTCAAAGAGCTGGCATCACTTCTGCCCTCTGTAGTACTCTACTCTCTGTTTGACTACACTCCACTGCTGCTGCTGTACTTGGTGGTCATCCCATGGTACCGGCATCTCCAGTACACCGAGTCTTCTGCTGCAATAGGTTTTATCAATAGCCTCTTATGGGCTCTCTTCATGGTGCCAAGCCTCAGTTTCTTTGCATGACCCCTTCAGTCCTGGCTATCAACTGCAACTGAGGCTTACAGGTTCAAAGATTCAGTCCATTTATCATCAAGGCAAGAAGCATGGCAGCATCCAGGCAGATATGGTGCTGGAGGAGCTAAGAGTTCAACATCTTCAACATCTTCATCCAAAGGCAAACAGGAGAAGAATACTGGCTTCCAGGCAGCTGAGAGAATGGTCCAAAGCCCACCCCCACAGAGACACACTTCCCCCAAATAAGGCCTCACCTCCTAATAGTGCCACTCCCTAGACCAAGCACATTCAAACAACCACATCCTCCTGTACCAATCATCAATAAAGACAGTTCCTTACAAACAGTGGCCCTGGGCCAATCTGATTGAGGTACTGTTTTAATTAAGGTTCCCTCTTCTCAGGTGAAAACGCAAGCATTTGCAGCCTCCTGCTGCTGCGGAGCATCATTGCTTTTATAGAAGACCTCTTAAGGTCCTGCCTGTGGTGTGCATAGCAACAACAGGACTGAGACAGACTTCTTAGGACAGAGATCTCTTTTCCAATATTCTGTGGGAGATACTTGTAAGGAGATGTGTTTATTCCTTCCCCAAGGAACCCATTGTGCTTTTTTAAAGGTACAAGTTCACATGTTCTCCAGTATTCCAAGGAAATAGAAACAGAGTGAAGATGTGAATTCAGGACTGTCTGAACAACCTACAACCTTTCTCCTCCATAGCCCTGCTTCCACATATAAGTAGAGGGAACCTAAAAGGACTAACATAGGATTGATGGTGAGAACTTCTGTGGTTGCAGTATGAAATGTCTCCCATAGGTTCATGTGTTGAGCAGGTGGCTTCCAGCTAGAGACACTATTTAAGGAGGTTGTGAAAACGTTTGGAGAGGGGAGCTAGATAGAGAAAGTTGGTCATTAGGGGCATGTTTGTGATGGCAATATCTGTTTCTTGGCCTCTCCTTCATTTTTTCTTCTCCTATTCCATGAAAACTCTGCTACTTATGCCCACCACCATAATGCTCTGCCCAAGCACGTGAAACGGAATAATCCTGGACTCAACCTTCTGAAACTGTGAGTCAAGACTAAATCCCTAAGTCTTGCCTGTATCGACGAGTAGGATGTGTGACTAGTAGATAGAAGTGTGACTGAGAAAGGAGGCTTCACCCTTCTGGTAGTTCGCTGGCAAAGGGCATCTACTGCCTACTACCTCCGTACGTCCATGGACAAACCAAGCTGTTGAAGCCTCACTGATGGCAGAGCTTTTAGTGGGGAATGGTTAGTATTGAGAGGACTTGAGGGGGGCAGGATAATGGAGCCATGTATATAAACTCTTCCTGGCTACTCAAAATAAAATGGAGAAGGCTGTTGTTTGATACCATGTACAATGGCTTCTCTGCTCCTTGGCTTGAATCTATGTTAAACTAGTAAGCAAGGATAAAGATCAGAGTAAACACGTCAACACATCCATTCTAGATGAGCTTGCTGTCCCCATGGCTGCCTCTGATGTGACAAACTGCACTCCTGACTCTTTCCCATCTCGTATTATTAAAGGAGACATCAAGTGTAATTACCATCCCCTCAAAAGCATATCAGCTTTCTCAACCTTGAAAGAAAGGTTGTTTAATTAATATGAACGCACCAGGAATCAATTTGCTAGAAATACAGAGAAGCACAGCCAAAGGGAGAGAGAGCTAAACAATGGAAACCTCTTTTGTTGATAGCAAGATGACTCTGATATTCGTAATTAAGAGCCCAACAATTGAGACTTTTTTTGAGACAGTTCACCAGTTGTCATGGTCTTACTAGTCGCTCCAGGTTGCTTATCTCATGGCGCACACAGGACGTTTCTTACATGGGAAGCATTATCTGTTCCCACTACATGTGAGAAATCTGTCACTTTGCAATTTGCTTAAAGTCATGGAATTAGTATGTAAGGAATCTAGGACCCAGCATCTGTCTAGCACCAAAGCTCAGGCAATCCTGATGCACTCCAGTGTAGGCCTCAAGGTCAGCGTCTGAAGGTTTGAACTAGATGCGATTTGCATAAATTGCTGAACTCTTTGGGGCCAGCTTCTCCACATGTAAATGTGAATAATAATCTCTGTCTTGTCATCCTTGCACAGAGGTTCTTGAAAATAGAAAAGCAGATATAGATGTATTTTGAAACATTATTACCATCCACTATTAATACAAGGACGAACCTGCACTTCATGCCAAGGGGAAAGACATTTCTTTCCATTCTATCTTGGTTTATAAGCATTCCCAAATTTTCTCTATGTATAGATTTTTCTGTTATCCACCAAATATATTTTCTACCTCTACTCTCAGTCACCAACCCCCTCAGGAAGCCTTCCTGCTTGCCTCTTCAATGTACAGTCATATACTTTCAGACTATATTGTTTATCTTTCCACACCTAGTCAAAGATTAAGGCAGGGGCCATAGCCACTGCCATTGAGTCTTGCAAAGATCAAGGCTTTACATACACACACACACACACACACACACTCTATATATATATAGACACACACACTATATATAGACAAGACAGAGATTATTATTCACATTTACATGTGGAGAAGCTGGCCCCAAAGAGTTCAGCAATTTATGCAAATCGCATCTAGTTCAAACCTTCAGTCACTGACCTTGAGGCCTACACTGGAGTGCATCAGGATTGCCTGGGCTTTGGTGCTAGACAGATGCTGGGTCCTAGATTCCTTACATACTAATTACACTCTTCTGTGCTGTCTTTTGAACTGAGCGACTTTGCACTGGAACCTTTGAGTCTCTTTCTGAGTCACACTTGCAGACTTACACCCAGGAGACAAAGACCCAACATCAGGAAAAGCCATGCTGTTGCTCAACATTGAGTCAAAGAGGCAGCTCTTTGATATCTATGTCTAAAGCAGTTCCTACTTTGATCATCCTAGGTGGGTGAAAAGCCACATCCCATGGGCATTCCTGAGATGCTGGACTTCCAGTTTTAAAACCTGAACAATCCCGAGACAACTTTGTTCTCATTCTTTCTGGGTCAAAGCTCTCAGTGCCAACCTGTCCAATTTGTAAAGAAGTTTGTGACTCAAAATGCTTCTAGTGTTCACAAGTCTAGCTGCAGCCCAAACCCAACCATGTTTAACTGCCCTTGTGGGCAGCTTCTCTGGCAATCCAGACAGCTCACATGCCACAAGATAGCATGGGTTACAAACATAGGAGCTGCAGTAATCAGCAATGGTAGACAGCCTGAAGCCTAGAGAGATGCTGCTTTTAGTCAGGTCCTTAGGGGTATCCAGCTCAATGAAAGTTTCTGGCATCTTCTTTTTTTTTTTTTTGTTTTTTTTTGTTTTTTTTTGTTTTTTTTTTTT
>NC_034599.1:83574838-83662552 GCF_900095145.1 Mus pahari
GCGCCGGACGACCGGGACCAGACCCGGGTCCCTCCTCAGCAGTCCACTCTCCCCGGCAGTGCACTGGAGCCCTGGCATCTTCTTTGTATGATGATGGCCTCTTAAGTGGTTGGCTCAGAGCTTGGGAGCCTTCCAAAAAGTTGCTCTCTCCCCGAGTCTAAGGACAAGGAATGTTCTGGGCACGCTGAGCTCAACGCAGAGACTAGAAAGGCCTGAAGGATAGAGAAAACCTGGCCGAGGGATAAAGACATTCAGAAAGGGCCAAAGCAAGAATTCTGAAGGGTAGCTGAAATCCAAGAAAGGAACAGGGCTATGGTCATCCTGCACATTGTGTGCATGGGGTAGGCTATGGTTTCTGCCCTGATCAGTGAGCATCACTAATCTTTCCCCACTGTGCACCAGTAGCGCCCTTCCGTATCAAATATTTCCCCAGCTATTGCCCAAGTTATCTCCTCAGTGCCAAAGCTTACCCTAATTGAGGATCACTGTTAATGTTAACTGTGAGCTCCGATAGCTTTGCGGTCTTTGCAGGCACCGCTCTGAGGAGCAGGGTGGTATGTGGGCATTATCTTAGAAAAGATCCTCCCTGAAAGTTAATGGTTTCAGCATCCTATCTTCTCTGTTGCCTGGAGGTCACTGGGGAGAGAGACATGGTAGGACAAACCACAGTATTAGGGGCCGGGGATGCAGCAGAGGTCTCAGCTCTAATGCTTGCTACTCTGAACAGGGCTTGTTCTGCTCAAGCTGTGTTCTCATCTTCAGGTCCCTGGTGATGCTTTGCAGAGATCAAACAGGGCTCTTCTCCGGCAGGTAGGGAGCATCTCAGAAGATGGATGGAGACCACACAGGCAGAATAAAGCAGCTGGCTGTCTCAGAGTTATGTGCCACAGAGGGGCTAATTCAAGCCAGCGTCTAGCTAATTATGGATTAGGAGCCAAACCTCCTTGATTGCTTTGGGCCCTAAGTCTCAGTCTCTCTCTCTCTCTCCCTCTCTCTCTCTCTCTCTCTCTCTCTCTCTCTCTCTCTCTCTCAACCATATTGTTGAGTAAACACTAGATGTCAGTCTTAATGGGATAATACAGAACAGAGGACAAAAGACAAGATCAGGGAAGGGTGTGGCTTCTTACCTCTTATTGCATCCTGGGATAGAGTCAGCCAAACACCAGGATGCAAAGGACCAAAACTACTGGAAAGGAAGTGACGCAGAGGCTGTCAGAGCTCTCTCTGCCTGGCCGAGCTGAGGACACCTGGCTGTTCCCATCTGCCAGTGTCTGTGACTGCATCACTACCTCTTATCTATGGTGGGCTAAAGTCTTGGAGAGTTAACACCTGTCTCTAGAAGCACCTAGCTATTGACCAAAGATAGTCAGGATTAGCCCACCCCCCACCCTCACCCCACCCCCACCCCACCCCAGCTCATGTGTTCCTTTGCCGGGACATCTCTGCTATGTGTGGTCTGCTCTGGCTGTTATGCCTCCTCATTGCTATCGAGCTCCAGTTAGCCCCAGCTTTTGGCTTGAGAATACTCCCTTCACAGATTGCTTCCACCCTCCACTTTGTCCTGTCTCACATCCCCACTCTCTCTGTGTCCTTACCAGAATCACCTCTTAGCTAACAGACTTCACTCTAACCTCCAATTTAAGATCTGCTTTCGAGGAAACCCAAGTACAGAGACCAGATGCTGCAGTGGGATTCCGTGGCGTGGGCTTGCTCTGTGGCTGAGTCGTGTTCCTAGACAGAAGGGCGCCCACAGACATGCAATGTCAAAGGCATCTCTAGCGTGCAACCCACACTGAACTATAGAATTTACTGGATGACTTCTATGGCCACATGCAAAATTTACTTCCCTTGAGGTTCATTTTAAAATTGGTTAATCTGATTTTCCATGGTAAAAAAAAAAAGAAAGAAAGAAAAAGAAATCATATATAAACCTAAGATTTATGCTGGTATACATACAGTTTGCCACTATGTTGAAAGGCTGGCATAATGGTTTTAACATAATCAATCTCTTGTCTCTGGTCTCATACACAGAGAAAAGTTGATTCTGGAGTGAAGCATCACTTAGATTTTTATTGTTAAAGAATTGCTTAGATGTAACAGTAGAATTACCAGGCATCATATTTATGTCTTAGAGAATTTATCATTTTAAAGCTATGAAAAACACTCATCAACTCTGTTTTCCTTTATTAACAAAGGAAAAAAAACCCTTTATTATGCAACCTTTATATTGGGTTAAGTTTCTTTAACTGTAAGGTGGCTTCTCACGCGCCATTTGATAACTGATATAGCTCCTCCTTGGCCAAAGAAAGCTCATTTAGCAAGAGTGAGAGATGGCACAGGGTTGTCAGAAGAATTTCTGGCAATAAATTTTAAAATGGAAAACTCACACAAAACACGCTTTGCAAAAACTGGTCCCAAAGAAATAAAAGACTTACAGAAAGCAAATTCCATGCTTGACTCCAAAATAATCCCACCTTTATCTAGAGAGCCAAGAATGTGACAAAAGGACACTGCAGAAAGATCAGACACAGGCCAGTCTCCTCAAGAAGACAGATGCAGAAAACTTAATGAAAATGTTCACATCCTCACCCAGCACTAAAGGATACTTCTCAGGACCAGTAATAGTTGCTGGATTTGACATTCACAGCTATCATAATCACAGCGGTCACTTTAAAAGATTTAAAGAGAAAGACATTACTTCAATATATGTAGAAAAAGCATTTGATAAAGTTTGCTATCTATGTTCAAAACACATTTAGGAAACAAAAATAAAAAGTCATTATTCTGATTGTTTAAAAAATATCTATTAGGGAAAAGCGGGAAGAAGCTGCGAAGGAGGGGCAGCCCTATAGGAAGGCTAACAGTCTCAACCTGGACCCCTGAGATTGTTCAGACACTGGGCCACCAACCATACAGCAGACACCAGCTGATATGAAGCCCCCAACACTTAGACAGCAGAGGACTGCCATGTCTTTACTCAGTGAGAGAAGATGCACCTAAGTCTCAAGTGTCTTGAGGCCCAGGGTGTGGGGTTTGGGGGGAGGGAGGGTGGGAACATCCACTTGGAGACAGGGCAGGGGATCGAGGAAGAGGTATGGGATGTGGAACAGTCTGAGGGTGGACTGGGATGGGGATAAAGATGGGACTGTAAAAAAGATAAGAAAAAAAAAAGCTTATAATAGCGACTGGGTCTCTCTCTGGAGGTTGGAAATACACAGGAATTGGCTTCTGCCATCACTGCTATCCAAAACTGCCCCAGAGGCTCTTGGCAGTAGCTAAGAGAAGAAAACGCTGGAAGTAAAATGGAAGGTAACCATGGGCTAGCATACAGCATGATCATATGTTTAAGAAAAGGGTTTAAAACAGTTAGAGTTTAATGCCCCCCACATGGTTGCTGTATGGGAAAATGAATTCTGAAGAATTAGATGGGCTCTTCGGGCTCAGAACATCCTGAGGTTGCAGCCATGGTAAGGCTAGATTAGGGACAAAGGACCAGTTTCCCAAGCAGATCCCTGCTATGCCTGGCTGGTCAGGCAGTCTGTTGGAGAAAACCAGGGGCTTTGGTTCATCACTCTATCAATCCTCCAGCAGGGTTGCTTCAGTATGCCCATGGCCAGCAGCTCGCTTTCCCCTAGTGTGGGATCCAGGAGAGAACAAAGAGAAAGCCTCTATCCCTTTTGTTTGTCAAGTTTATTATTCTTTCCAAAGAACCAGTGCTGGCTTCCTTGCTTCTACGTGATTCTGGTTCCCGTTAACTCTTTTTTCTACTTTGCTTGAGGTGAACTTCTGTTCTTTACTTAATAACGTCTTGAGCTGGCGACATATAGCACTGACAAATCCATCTTCTCTTGTGATATTACACAGCCACAGAACTGATTTCCCTCTGAGGATGGTTTTATCTGTATCTCATGAGTTCTGATGACATTTTAAAAACCAGGAGTCAAATATGTGCTACATTGCATAATGTAGTGACTTAGAAGGCTCTTTTGTGTTGCGCTTAATTTTCAAATAGGAAATTTCCTGAGATCAGATAATACCTTTAGTATAACTTCAGTTGTTTTTGAGTTGTTGAGTCTTGTTTTAAAGCCCAGCATTAGGCCAAGCTGTGTATGTTTCAAGAGAATCTTTATTCTCTTCCTGCTGGGATCCAGTGATTAATAGCTATAGATAACATAAAACTTGATTGCGTGATTTAACTATTATATGTACACACTTGCCAGACATACCAATACAAATAAAAGATGCTCAATTTAAACTGAATTTTATATGAACAAAAATTATCCTGCTCTTTCTTTTGGCATTTTCTTGTGTTAAAATATACATGGTTTTACATACCCATACTACTATAAACAAAAGTATAATAATGTCATCATCGTTGATTTTATATAAGTTACCTACTTAGTTAGCAAACTATGTCAAAACTTAGTCTTATAGTCTTATAGTTTATATGCTCAGTATCTTAGTCCATCTATAACAAAGTATCTGGGACAGGATAACTTACAAACAATATGCATTTAGTTTACAGTTCAGGAAGCTGGGAGCTCTAAGCAGAAGCATAAACAAGATGTGTCTGTGTTTAAAACATGGTCAGGGTATGTGGGGTGTGGTACACAAGTGTATGCTTGTTCACAGAGGACATAATGGGACGTTGAACAGGTCTTTCTCAACACTCTCAGTCTATTCCTTTAAAGTAGGATCCCTTGCTGAACCTTTTCTTTTTCTTTGCAAGACTGGAAACAGCAAACTCCAGCAATCCTCTTGTTTCTTTCCACTTGGGTCAGGAGATACGGGCATGCGTGGGATGCCTGGTTTCCTGTGTGAGTGTGGAGAACTGAGTTATGGTTCTCATGAATGTATAGCAAGCACTCTTAAAAGCTGAGCTGTCTCTCCATCCCCTTCTCAATATGGTATCTTTTATTAGCATATAGAAATTATGGAAAACAATGGATTTAACCATGGAATCATCATACATATTCTGATCATGTTCTCTGCCATATCACACATTGGAGGACTGATGGGAACAAAAGGGCCTATTTTGTTCCCTTGTTCCCATTCCTTTTATACTAAGTGCTTATCCCAGTCAAAAGAGCAGAATCCCCACAACTGAATCAGTTCTTAAAAGGCCTCACCTCTTTCCACTACACCTCCAGGATTAGGTTTCAGCATGTATTTTAGAAGGGTCACAAACCATAATATGCATTGTTTTCTAAGTTGATAATCTGTACAAGTGCTTGAGGGTAGTTTGTCCTCACAACCTCTGAGTCTTCAACTATCTAGAGCAGTGGCTCTCAGCCTTCCTAACACTGCCACCCTTTAATACAGTTCCTAATGTTGAGGTGACCCCAACCATAAAGTTATTTTTGTTACTACATCAAAATTGTAATTTGCTACTGTTACTAATTATAATGTAAATATTTGTGTTTTTCAACCAGGGAACAAAATAGGCCCTTTTGTTCCCATCAGCCCTCCAATGTGTTTACAAAAGTCCTAGTTGACTTTTGTAAAAGGATCATTGAACCCCCTTCAAAGGTTTGTGACCCACAGGTTGAGAAACACTGAGCTAGAGTATGGCCAGAGAGTTGACTGTTGGATATCTTGGAAATCAGCTTTGGCTATCAAATGCTTCAAATGGCCATCTCAACGTGGTTAACAGGAGCTGGCCTGTGGGAAGTTGAACATTGTATATAATGACTATCTTCTAAGTATAAAAATGAAAGTTATAAGATATATTCATCAGCTGTTGAATGCAGACATGTTTATAACCACTGGGTATTCCTAATACATTGACCCCTTCATCATTTAAATGTTTATTTGTCACTAGTAATATCTTACTTAATGTCTGTTGTGCCTGAGTCTAGAGCTAATTCATCTTTCTTTGGCACCTGTTTGTGTAATATATAGATACACACACTGCTTTTACTTTTATGTTTGCGTTACTGGATTTAAAATATATTTTTCCTGGAGGAGGATATAATTGGATTGTACTACCAATCAATTCTGTCAATGTCTTCTTCCAGGCTACAACATTTAATTCATTTATATTTTGCATAACTAGAGAAAAGATAGAATTTATACTTATCCTTTTAGTAATTTTTATGCCTGTTATTCTTTTTTGTATTCCTGTTCCTTCATTTTGCCTGCTTTCTTTTGTGCTAGAGTGACTTTTCCAGAGTTGGAGGTGAATAATAAAACTCTCAAAGAAGTAATAAAAAAAAAACTGTAAAAGCTTTTAGAGTCCCACTTTTAGTCCTGGTTCTTTTACTATTCAGTCAGACAATTTCTCTGTGCACTAAGGTACCACACAGCACAGAGACCACAGATTTCAGCAGTGGGTCCATGTTTCTGGGGAAATACCCAACCTTCCTTATGGAATCAGGCAGTTTTCAGTACTAAGTGGTTAGGAAAATGTGAATTCAAACTTCCCACACTTTCTGCTCTAAACCAAGAACAAACACACTTTAAGAAACCTTAAATGAGATAGGATATGATCAAAACATCATGTAAGGTCAGGAAAATTCAGACAAAAGCCCAGGCCTTGTGTCTTCCCCAAAGATAAATCCAGGGCATAGTGATTTCCATTTGTGAGTCAGCCTTGCATCACTTCAACCAATACCTGAAAAAGTTGGCTTCTAAAGATAGGACATTCAAGTTGGCTTGCAGATGATTGTTGGCTCATGCATTACTGGGTATAGAATCCAGGGCTTCCATCATGCAAGGGAACAGTTCTACCACTGAGTTACACTATCAGCCTCTTTACTCAATTTTGGAGGGACCAGCCTATGATCACTTGTCCCCTTTGCTTTGGGGCCTGGTGGGAGGCAGCATGTAATGGTATGAGGCACATGTTAGAGCAAAACTGCTCATCTCAGAGCTAAGAAGCAAAAAAGACATGGAGAGGAAGATACTAAGATCTCATAGACGGCTTCAAGTCCATGCCCACAGCATTCTGCAGAGCCTCCATGAGTCCCCACATCCTAAAGTCTCTATCATCTCTCAATAGCAACAAACTCAAGATCAAACCTTCAACAAATGGAACTTTGGGAAGTACCCAGTTACAAATTATGGCAACATTGAACCACAGTGCTTCCAGAACTGTGGCTCCAGAGGATAAGACAGAGTCCTTGCCCTTGGATTATCTCCTTCATTTCTTTCTTCTTTGCTCTGTACTTGGGGGTGACATTACCTGCTGAATTTCTCAAGCTTCAGATGTCCTAAACCAATGGCATAACCAATGGGAAGCTAGAGATAAATATGAAGTGGGAAACATGGCATATCTCTCCTACCTCCTCTGATTCAGGTGACATTTCTGCCAGCTGGTCCCATATTCCACCAGACTAGCCTTCCTGGCCTTTGTTAATGCTCTGGCCATCCAGCTTGAGTGACACTGCCTTGTAGTGGTTTCACTTCACTGTCCCCTTAGGTCTTCAACAACTGTAATCAATTATCTGCATTAAACCCATTCTATCATACTCTGATATAAGCCTAATATTCAATCACCTGCCTCCACTCTCCACACCACTCAGATGCACGCATGTTTTGTGTACAGATTGAGGATGTCGCTACATGCTCTGCAGTTCTCTAGCCATGGAGCTAAGATTATGGAGTCCATACATTGGCAAAACTTGAGTTTTAATATGTATTTTCCTGAATTGATAACTTACTTATATTCTTACATTGTCCACTATTGACATCAAAAGCTCAGATATCTACTCTAACTGGTCCACTCCTCTGAGCCAGCTATGGTCCTAAACTAGATTCTTTTCAGTACAGATGCATATCAAAGGAGTGACCTTGGCAAATGAGGCTCTCCTATCAGATAGGCTAGAACACTCGGATAGTGCCCTGTAACACTTTGAACTGGACATTGCCAGCAAAATATCCTTGAAAAAGTATCACATTTTTAGGGGTGCACCCTAAGACTAAAGCCATGAGATACCCTTGACCAACTAGAGAGTGCAGCTTTTTACTGCCTGGACAGAAAAAGTATTCACCTTGTTATGAAACAGCACCTTGGGGTTGAAGCTCCTCTGATCCTTCTCACTTTCCAAGATCAGAGTTGCTAAGAACAACTATGGCCTGGAGAATGAGTTCCCCTAGTCCAGCTCTCCCAATCATCCTAGAGATGCCTCCCTCACCGATTTCCCTTCTCTCTCAGCCCTCACACCCCCACAGCTCCCCACACCTGCTCCCTACCCCTGTTCTCCTCGTCACCCCTTCTCCCACCCAGTTCCCTCCTTCCATCCACCTCGCATGTACATTTTATTTCTCTTTCTGAGTAAGATTCAAATAGTCTCCCTTGGGCCCTCCCTGTTACTTAGTTTCTTTGGGTCTGTGGATTGTATCATGGTTATCCTGTACTTTATGGCTAATGTCCACTTATAAGTGAGTACATACCATGTATGCCTTTCTGGGTCTGGGTTACTTCACTCAAGATGGTATTTTCTAGTTCCATCCATTTACCTGCAAGTTGCTTGATGTCTTTGCTTTTAGTAGCTGAGTAGTATTCCATAGTGTAGATGTACCACATTTTCTTTCTCCATTCTTCAGGTGAGGGATATCTAGGTTGTTTCCACTTTCTGGCTATTAGGAAGAAAGCTGCTATGAACATATCTGATCAGTATCTTTGTTGTATGGTGGAGCATCTTTTGGGTATAAGCCCAGGAGTGGTATAGCTGGGTCTTCAGTAGAACTATTCACAATTTTCTTAAAAATTGCCAAATTGATTTGCAGAGTAGTTGTACAAGTTTGCACTCCCATCAGCAAGAGAGCCATGCTCCTTTTGCTTCACATCATCACCAGCATGAGTTGTTACTTGAGATTTTGATCTTAACCATTCTTTGGGTGTAAGATGGAATCTCAGAGTTGTTTTTGATTAGCATTTCCAAGATAACTAGGGATGTTGAATATTTCTTTAAGTGTTTCTCAGCCATTAGAGATTCCTCTGTTGAGAATTCTCTGTTTAGCTCCACAGCCCATTTTTAATTGGGTCATTTGGTTTGTTGTTGTCGGATTTCTTGAAACCTGGAAATGGGGGGGGGGGCTTCTAGGATTCTTTAAGGGTGACTCTAGCGGAGACTCCTAGCAGCAGGGGATATAGAGAACCCCTTCAACCCAAAACCTTCAACCTCAAATTAGTCCTGCCTACAAGATGTGCAGGGAACAAATACTGAGGGGATGGTAAGCCAATGGCTGTCCCAACCTGAGGCCCACCCCATAGGAGAGAGCCAACCTTGACACTATTCATGATATTCTGCTCTGCTTGCTGACAAGAGCCTAGAATAACTGTCCTCTGAGAAGCTTTGTCTAGCAGCTAATGGAAACAGATGCAGCGACCTACAGCTAGACATTAGGCAAAGCTCAGGGAGTCTTTTGGAAGAATGGGAGGAAAGATTAAGGGAGCCAGAGGTGTCAAGGATACCACAAGAAGACCTACAGAGTCAGCTAACATGGGTCAGTGGGGGCTCACAGAAACTAAACCACCAACCAGAGAGCATACAGGGGCTGCACCTAGGCCCCCTAACATATATAGCAGGTGTGAAGCTTGCTTTTCGTATGAGTCTCCTAACAATTGCAGCAGGGGCTGATTCTGACTCTGTTGCCTTCTTTTGGATCTCTTTCCCTTAGCTGGCTGCCTTGTCTGGTCTCAGTGAGAGAGGATATGATTAGTCCTGCTACCACTTGATGTGTCAGGGTGGGTTGGTATCCATGGAGTTTCCCTTTTCAGAGGAGAAGGAGAGAGGACAAGGGGAAGGGGAGGTGGTGTGAGGGTGGGACTGGGAGGAGAGGAGGGAGAGGGTGCTATGATAGGGATGTAAAGTGAATATATAAATAAAGGGAAAAAACTAAGATACTATTAAAAGGGCAGAAGCTAAACAAACAAACAAGTCAAACCCCCACCACCACCTCATAAATTCCCAATCATGTGTGGTGATGGTGTGCATGTGCATTTCCAGCACTTGGAAAGTAGACACAGAGTTCAGGAATAAGTTTGGGGTCAGTTTGAGTGACATGAGACTTTGTTTTAGAAAGGTAGAGGAGAGGAAAGGAAGAAAGGAAGCAGGCAGAGAAGAGGGAAATTCCCTGCCCTTCCCTCTCAGCTTTGCACCTTGGCTAGAAAATCTTACGTTATATTTTGAAAATGCCATACTAGCATTTGTATCCTTCCTATCAGTTAAGTTTCCTGGAAGTCAGCCAAGGAAAGAGGAGAAATATCCCTATAAAAAGATATGATGTAGGAGCTGTCTTCGTGAGACAGGAAGAATGTATTGGTAACAAAATACCCAAGACAGGCTAGCCATACTGGAAAGTGTGTTTATTTATCTTACTGCCTTGGAGGTTTAAGGACAGGGCTCTGGCACCAGTTCAGTTCTGGATTTCTAACACATAGGCCCACATCACAAATAACCACAGCAAAGAGAATGTGGAAAGGCCATCTATAACCTCCAAAATATTGTGCACAGAAGAAGGCAGTAAGAGATGGGGAGATGGGTAGGGAGACAGATGTCTTGACTATCTCAATAGGGAGAGGGGTCATTTTCAGTTTAGTTATTTTTCTAAAGACTTTTTCTGGCCATAAAGTATCCAGTATATCATGGCAAACAGAAGGTCACAGAAATTAGCTAGGAGGTTCAGAGTGTGTAATGGTATCTGTATTATGGGGATGGAATGCTGAAGCTGAATGTTATATAGCAGGTAAGTCTGGTCAAGAATCTATGAGCAACATAGTGCCACCTTGAAAGACATACAACTCCAGAAAGGGCTGAGTTGGAATTAATACAGAATGACTTTTTCACTTAGATAGATAGCATCAAGGGGACAGGCTGTGACTTCTCATGCCAGAGGCTCCTGTCAATCTGAAACCACTATGGATCCTGGAAGATCTGAGGAACAGGAGAGAGGCTTGTCTGATGCTGAGGTATCTGCTATCCTCTGAGGTCATACAAACCACCTCGTCTGCACTCCAGATGTTACCTTGCATGAGCAAGATGAAAAGGCATATGAAATACTTGTCTAGGAGAAACCAGATACACTGAGACTATTGAAGATTATTAAGCCAGATTGTTTTCTTGTATCAGTTGTTGTTTCTTTGAAAGATAGGTCTGTCAATTGCAAACTTTCATTCCTGATATGAATTGATAGTTGAGACACTTTGAGGTACCAGATAGAATGGGAGTTGTCTTTAAGTCATTCCCCAGAAGTAGTCAGATACTGCATTTGTGGAAGGGAGCTTCCCTCCATAAGGGGATAACTGCCCTAACTGCAGGTAAATCTCATACAGTTCTCTCTCAAAGCAAATCACTGAGATGCATGCAAGGTGTTTCTTCAAATCATACAAGCTCCTTTCCCTCCACAGAGGAATAAAGAAGGTCATGTTGGGAGCCCAAACTGACTCTAGCTGGATGGGGAGATTGATAAACTCTTCTAAACTCTTCAGCCATCAAATGAGGACTAAAGCACATCTCCACTTGACCTCGTACCCAAGGAAATAGCTGACGGAAGGAAACAGACAAGCAAAGGAGTCCAAGTCCTGTGACAATTCTAAGCTTCCAGATGTCTTCCCTGTTCTTTAGGTAATGAGTTGAGGCTCAATTCTGGCCTGGGGCAAGATAGAAGTTGCTGGCTTAGGTCAGGCCCTTGTTGGAGTTCTTGAGACAGATCAGGCATAGGTTGTCTCCAACGAGTTTCCAGGTCCAGTGTCAGCCAGTCCCACAACCTCCTGCTTGTCTCTTTCCCCTTTGATATCAGAGAGTAGAACATATCTTAGTAGAACAGGAGTGAGTCAAATCCTGGCATATTCGGGTCATGTACTTTTCATTAAGGGTATTGAGTAGGATCTAGAGAAACTACTATGGAGCTATAACTGCACTGTAGGCTTAGTAGCTGCTCTGGATCGAGTGCTGCTGCAGGGTGTGGGTGGGAGAGTCGGGGGTAAGCACAGTGTAGTTCAAGTTTGAGGCAGTCTGTAGTCACAAGTACATTTTCTTTGAGGGAGTCAGTAATAGTTTTCCCTAAGGCTTTCAACTAATTGAGCAATATCCACTCACATTCTCGAGGGTCAATTGCTTTCCTCAAATTCCATTGGTTAAAATATTAATCTCATCTATAGAATACCTTCACAGCAACATCCAGACTAGTGTTTGTCAAATATCTGAGTCGTGTGGCCCAGCCAAATTGACACATAAAATTAACTGCCACATAGGGATGAAGGTTCAGTCAGTGTATATTATGATGGGTATAGGCTACTGGCCCACACTGAAATATTAATGATAGACATCAATGGAACATTCTTTGACCTCCACTGGCTATCCCATAAAGACTCAGGTGAGAGATACCTTTTGGAGGATAACTATAAAAGCAGACTTTCTAGAACATACTGGGACAGATTTAGGGAATTGAAGCCTAAACTGGACAGACATGAGATCATTTGGTTGTGTATATGACTTTGCTGAGTTGATAAGTTCTGCCAGGCTTCAGAGATTGGCCTAACAGGGGCAGTGGGGAAATGAAGAAAGGACGGATTCAGAAAAAGCTGGGATCAGCAAATCTGGGCTCTCTGATAGAGAAGCCACAGGACCCCAAATGCTCAACATGCTTATATATAGTTGAACAAGGAGAAAGGTTTACTATATACAGATAAACAAGGAGGAAGGACTATTACATATAGCTGAATGAAGCTTAGTTTATTTCAGTAGGAACAGTCTCTGTGTGGGAGCAGTCTTCAGGCTGTAAACAACCAGGATAATGTGGAAAAGTCTGGTTTCTTTGAAGACTCAGTTAGGTTATAAAGATGTTTTGCTGGAGCAGATAGGGGAAAGAATGTTTTACTAAGGCAGACATATGAAAGAATGTTTTGCTGAAGCAGGCACACATGAAAGGATGTTTTGCTATAGCAAATACATGAAAGGGCACATGATGTTTAAAAGGAATATACAAATGACCCCACAGACAATGGGCGCTCATGCATTCGTTTGCTAAGTCCCCCCTCACTAGTCTTTGCTGACAACACACAGTATTGGTTCACCTTACACAGCATTGCTGAGCTTCGCTTGTGGTGAGTTCCTAGAGAGAAGCTCACCAAAGAACTTCTTGCGAGAGTCCTCTGTCTTCTTGCCACTTTCACAGACTCAGGCTGATTGGTAAGCCTTGCAGTTTCTTCTGGAATGAACTGCCTGGCTGACTCTTGTGTGGTGTCTACTGAGTGGACTAGACTGCAGTTGCAGATTCATGTTTGGTGTTTGCTAGTAGGCTGGACTGAGAACAAGGAAGATTGGAATTGCCTCAAAGATCTCTTTCTAAACAGCTCCACTTCCCCTGTATCAAAATAACCTTTCTTTTCCATGACCTCTGGTGGGTGGTGAGCTAGAGGAAAGGTTGAACCTTTGTTAAAGTAGGTTGTGAAAAATATATACCTACAGTAGAGTGGTATGGGGTTAACAATGTTAACATTTGTGAGCAGATGAAAGGAAGGCTTTGCCATGCCTCTGAGCCTCACTCTGGGAAGGCTTTGCCACTCCCATGGGTTGGAGGCATTGGGGTCCTTCAGATGACCATTCCCATATCAAACAATACACATTCGTTCAGGACTGCATTCACACCCACTTCTTGCTTCCGAGAAGTTAATCTTCTGTGTCATAACCCACACAAGTTGGGCAAAGTAGCTCTGGTTGATAGAGGGACCATCTTGTCTTTGAGATGTGGAAGGTTGGTTAGTTATTAACAGGCTTGAAGGACATTGGAACAGGACTCCTCCTCCGGAATCAGCAGTCTGTAAAACTGAAGACTAAAATTATAATACTAATTATTGGCCAGAAGAGTAAAACCCGAGGTCATAGCTCTGACCCTAGGAAGAGATGTGGTATCCTGAATTGCCCAGAAAGTCATTAAGAGATAATTATCTGAACCTGTTTCCAGGGGCTTTAAACCTCATAAGATGATTATCTAGCAGGAGAACAAGGACATACTGTTGTCCTTCCTATAAGAGTAAGTCTAAATGGGCCTGACAATTATCTAGACAGGATGTTGTCCCTTAGGCAAACTTGTTTGTTTTAGAGCCTTTAGATGCAGCATAAAGCCCACATAAAATGTGGGTCAGTACAGTGGTCCCTTCAGCCACTATCCACTTGGTTCCCTCGAATGTGCTCTATTTTACTCTGTAATAAATTCTTCCCAAGTCCTGCGCTTTGCTTTGTAGATTGTTGGGGTGTTTGTTTTGTTTTGTTTTGTTTTGTTTTTCCTGAATCCTGTTGCTAGTCATCACAGGAAACTAATGGATTCCAGAGCACGACCCTGAATCAAGAGCACCAAGTCACATGGAAGAGTAGAGCTGAATCTTCATAGGGTGATAGCGAGAGTGAAATCTCTCAAGATGGGAAGCCTCTGTATGGCTGCTGTAGACGACTGCTCACAAGCAGAAGCCCCAGGATGCCCAAGTCAAGGATCCAGACCTGGAATTGGTCATGATTGCTGGTAGACTGCAAGGTGCAGGACTTGGGAAGTGGGGAAGCTGAATCTTTGAGAGTGATGGAGCTTATATATCATCTACTTGTAGGCATTTATGAACTGACTCTATAAGTCTTTCTGAGTAGTTACTGTGTACCTGAGACATGTGCTAGGAAAGGCAGGGTCTGTCCTGCACCCGGGGGCCCACCACATAGAGGGGAATCAGGTTCCTGAACATGTGGTTCCCACATAAAGTATTGAAATTTAGTCCCTATTTAAAGGTCTTAAGAGAATGCAAGCTTGGTAGTTTTAAAAGGAGGGGCCATGGGCTGGAGAGATGACTCAGCAGTTAAGAGCACTGACTGCTCTTCCAGAGGTACTGAGTTCAAATCCCAGCAACCACATGGTGGCTCACAACCATCTGTAATGAGATCTGATGCCCTCTCCTGGTGTGTCTGAAGACAGCTACAGTGTACTTATATATAATAAATAAATAAATAAATAAATAAATCTTTTCTTTAAAAAAGGAGGAGCCTCTGGGAGGTCATTTGTTTAAGATAAGGTCATTAAGGTAGAGCCCTGTGATTGAATCCTGTTGGTTTTGTAAAATGAGGTAGAAAATAACAGAAGTAGCCCCCATACACATTCACATCCTTTGTCATGCAATTCTGTGCAAACTGACTGAAAACTTAACCTGTTTTCTTTATTATGTTATCCAGTCTATGGTATTTTGTAACCAACAACAGAAAGTAGTTTAGGAAGGTCGATGATTATGGGGTGTCATGGATTTCTAAGGAGAGACACAGGGAAGTGGCATGGGGAGGGAAGAGGGAGAGGGTGGCTCATGATCAGACTTCTCAAGAGCTCATCAGAGAAGGTGAGGGTGCACTGTAAGAAGAGAAGTGGAAATATTCCAGTCACTGCTCTCTCCTATACCCATCTCCATTTCCCTCATTTTCTTTCTCTAAGTAAGGTACAGCAAAAGGAACACTCACATTTCAAGGACACCTTTGCTAAATTGGTGTTCTATTTAGGCTCCGAAACTGGGCAGGTGACCTTTTGTTTTTATTTTTGTGGTAGATGCTTATAAATTCTATATATAAATCTTCAACTCCTCTGCATCCATATGCATTCCCTCTGCTCTCTGCTGATCTGCTCCCAACCCCAGGAATGCCAGGACCAGCATCTGCCTCTGAGACTCAAATACCAAAAAGAACATACAAGTGGTACCCATCCAAAGCCAGATGGAGGTGTGACTGTTCAGGAGAAATGGGACCTGGGAACTCTGGTGTTCACAATGCCTTCTGCACAGACTTCTGCAGAACGAGAACTAAGCTGAGACTCAGGGGCAAAGGCTGTCACTGGCCACACCCCAGCAGCTCTGTGCAAGACAGTGGCCTTCACTGAATCACCTCCAATATCCCTGACACAGCATGTGAAAAGGTCAATGAATTTGTGTTCAAGGTCATATTGCTGGTAAATGGCAAACTGTACTTTAACTCAGGTCTAGATGATACAGAAGAGGGAAAATAAGGACAGTGTTCAGCATCGATTCTGCCTTACCTGATGTCAGAGCCATAACAGAAGGGAGTAGCCATAGCATGAATCTCCTCACAACAGACCCAAGAGGAGGGCTTGAGAGGAAAAAGAGAACTGACTTCCAAAGCCCCTGTCATTACTCTGAAGAAGGTTCCTAATTGTAACAGGGGAAGAGCACATTTATGACAGGGACTAGTTTAATTAATAGACTTGGGCCCTTGAGACCTTGAAATATTATACTCCAAATTGTTCTCCAAAGGGATACCAGCAATCCCAGATACTACAGGTTGGATTTTGCATCCCCCTAAGCATGTTGAAGTCCTAAGGTACAGTACCTATGAGCATAAACTTATTTAGAACTAGGATCTACTGTGGTCTGATACCCCTCCAAAACTCATGGTGAAGTTTCTCATAGCGGTACTAAGAGGTGGAACTATTAAGAGATTGAGAGGGCATTCCAGTTGGAGCAGATGAAGGTTTTCTCAGAAATAGGTCCCTAATGGGAGAATGTATTCAACCTGGGTTTTCTTTCAATCTCTCACATAAATTTCCTTATCATGTTACATGACACCATTCACATTGCTATGTTGCAACTTCTCAAGACAGCCCTTGCTGGGTGCCAAGAACTTGCTTTTGACATTTTGACCTCTGGAGCGATAAGAAATACATCTTTATTCTTTATAAATTACCCAGTCTGAGGAATTCTATAGTAGCTACACAGACAAAGATTCTCAGACAAGGGTTGTAGATTCCCATTAGGATGAGACCATTAGAGTGGGCCCAGTACAATATGGCTGCCTTTATACGGGAGGGTATTTGGACACAGTGACAGACAAATATGGGAGACACATGTTAAGCAAGAGTACCATATGAAGATAAAGGATAATATCAAACTGTTATAGCCACAAGCCAAGGACCACCCAAGACGGTGGACTAACGAGAAATTAGGAGGGAACCATGACAGATTCTTTGTCATAGTCCCAGAAGGAATCACCTTGATGACACCTTGATTTTGGTTTTCTAGACTCTAGATTGATGAGGTAAATTTATCTGCTATGAAAGCCACCTAAGCTGAGGAACTTTGTCATCAAGGTCTCCCAAAATTAATATAGCAAAGCTCTGGGACGCAATGCCCATCCCAGTTCTTTAGCTGGACATAGGCTGAGACATTTGAGAAAGCTCAGGTACTACCCCTGGAAAAAGACACCCAACAGTGGTGTGATTAGTAATAGTGTCAGGGTTTGGTGCCCTCTCATGGGCCTGTCACTGGTCAGCCATTCCTTCAGTCTTTGCTCCATTTTTTGTCCCTGCATTTCTTTTAGACAGGAACAATTTTGGGTCCAAAATTTTCAAGGTGGGTTGGTGTCTCCATCCCTCCACTGGGGTCCTTCTGACTATTGGAGGTTAATTTCTAATTCTTCAGGTTACATCTCCCCACTATTGGGCATTTCAGCTAAGTTCACCCACATTGAGTCCTGAGAGCCTCCCCCATCCAGGGTCTCTGGGAGTTTCTAGAGTTTCCCCCACACGCCCCCAACCCTGGCAGCTCCATATTTTATTCTCCTGGTCCTCTGGGCTTCTCTCCTGTTCCTCCCCACCCCCATACCAGATCCTGTCCCCATTTTCCTCTTCTCCCACGGAGGTTCCTCCTTCCCTCTGCCTCTCATGATTATTTTGTTTCTCCTTCTAAGTGGGATGGAAGCATCCTCACTTGGACCTTCCTTCTTGTTTATCTTTTTAGGTTCTGTGGGATGTATCATGGGTATTCTGTACCTTTTGGCTAATATCCACTTATCAGTGAGTATATACCAGGCATGTCCTTTTGGGTATGGGTTACCTCAGTCAGGTTGATATTTTCTAGTTCCATCTATTTGCCTGCAAACTTCATGATGTCCTTGTTTTTAATAGCAGAATAGTATTCCATTGTGTAAATGAATCACATATTTTGTATCCATTCTTCGGTTGAGTGACATCTGGGTGGCTTCCAGGTTCTGGCTATTATGAATAAGGCTGTTATGAACATAGTGGACCACATGTCCCTGTGGTGTGGTAGAGTATCTCTTGGGTATTTACTCAGGAGTTGTATAGCTGGGTCTTCAGGTAGAACTATTTCCAAGTTTTTGAGGAACTGCCAGGTTGTTTTTCACCTCTCACATCTGAGGTCTCATGTTCCATTATTTTAGTTTTTCTTTTTAAATCACCCAGCACTGACTCAGCTCACTGTTACTCCTTGTGACAAGGTTAGATGCAGCTCAGTGCCATGACACTTCACTTCATCTCATCACAAAGGCATCTTAAAATATCACCCCATCACAAGAAGGTTGAGTAGTGTATATGATATTTCAAGAGAAGAACCATGTGCAGTAACTTTTTTTTTGCAAAATATTGCAATAATTGTTCTCATTTCTTATTAGTCACTTTGTTGACTCTTGTTATACATGTCTATTTACTATTACATCTATTTATTTATTTGTGGAAATGTAACCTACTTTGTTTTGTTCTTTAAAAGCTATTTTAGATTAACACACAAAGCAATAGATTTCATGTGTCATCTTCATAGATGCATGCCATACTCAGTTCCCACTCACTCTTCCTCTGTGCTACCGCCTCTAGCTAGTTCCCCTTTTCTCCAGTTAATCTCTTCTCTGCTTTCCCAATGCATTATCCCATTACCCTTTCTATTCCCCACTTCCCTTAAGCTAGCTACCCCTCCTTTAAGAATCCCATTTCCAGTTTCTTGGCTTACAAATAAACAACTATAAACACATACACACAAGCACTTGCCTGCACATACACATACACTTATCATATGCATGAGTGTGTCATTTAATCTAGGTTCCACATATAAGAGTAAAGCCTGAGGTGGTTGTCTTTCTAAGTCTAGTTTATTTCACTAAACGTAATGATTTCCAGTTGTACCTATCTGCTTTCCTACAAGTGCTGTGATTTCATTTTTCTGTAGAGCCAAAGAGAATACATACATATGTGCCACAATTTTCCTTATCTGTTAGTCTGCTAAGAAACACCTAGGCTGGCTCCATTTCCTAACTCTTGTGGGTTACAACGCTATTAACAGGGATGTGCAAGTGGCATGGGGACTTAGAGTCCTTTGGGTGCCACCCAAGAGTGGTATAGCCAATCATCTGATACTGCTTTCAGCTGCCTAAGGAACTTGTATATTGATTTCCATAGTGGTTCCCACGTTTGCTTTCCCTCTAGCAGTGAAGGGGAGTTCCTTTTCCCTTGCATCCTTGCCAACATTCATGGTCATTTGTTTTCTTGATGACAAGTATTCTGCCTGGGGTGAGATGGAATCTCAAAGCAATTTTAATTTGCTATCCCTATAACTAAGGATATCGAATACTTTTTAAGTATTTACTGAACACTTCATTGCAAAACTGTCTATTCAGTTCATTAACCCATTTATTGATTAGAGTTTGGGGGCTATTTAATTTGTGAAGTTCTTTGTGCAAATTAATATTCTGGATATTAACCCTGTGTGATATATAATTGGAAGATATTCCTTCCCCCTTCTGAAGGCTGTCTGCCCACTCTGGTGGTTGTTTCCTTCACGCTTCAACAGCTTCTATACTTAATATACTTCCATTTGTCAACTCACGAGGTTATTTCCTATGCAACTAGAGTTCTGTTCAGAAAACCCTTTGCCTACATGCTGAAGCACTTACCTGTATTTTCCTGCAGTAGTTTGAGCTTTGGGTCTCATATTAAGAACTTTGATCCATTTTGAGTTGAATTTTTTTTCGTGCAAGGTGAGCAGTATGGACATAGTTTCATTCTTTGACACTGAGAAATCCATGTCACTCAGCACTATTTGTTAAAGAGGCTATATTTCCTCAGATGTATTTCTTAGCCATATCTAGTTCGTAAGTTGAATGTTGTTGGGAATACCTATGTACAGGGGGAAATTTACATATGACTAGATTTTGGGAGAATCCATAACTTTAATGGGCGTCTATAGGGAATCTTGGAAAATATTCCTTTGGGGTATAGGATGACTGTAGTTTCCACATCTCTTCATCAGTAGGAAGGAGACAATAATAGAAATGATACAGTGACCTTGAAAGTTAAGTGAGGCACTATACATAAAAGTTCTTTGATCAGTATTTGAAGCATAGCAAATGCTAAACAAACAAACAAATAAAACCAAAACAAAAACCACTAACATAACATCCCAACACAGTTAATTACAAATCGCTCCTTTGACCTCTCTCTTCCTTCTTCATCTCCTCCTTTTCCTAAGATGTTCTTGTTCTTCAGTCAGAGAAAGTCTGCAGCAATAACAGAAATACGGTGTGAGATAGTATAGAATTTACATGTTCTAACTTGACTTTGAAAGGAAAGAGCATGAAGATGAAATTAACTTTCATTATGGGCTTTGTGTAAAGCAATATATAAAATTATGATCCTTTAAACATGAAATTAATATGAGAGTTATGAAGGAGATATGCCACATTCTATTTTCTCTGTATACTTCGGTCTTTGTGCTCACTTACTGTATATCTATCTCCTACCCAAAGTGCTTGGTCAGCCACATGAGGCCATCATGCTGGCTAGCAGAATTCTGGTCTTTGCTAAGTTTGGGATCCCCTTGAAAAATGCCTCCCCCTTGCCACAACTACCTTGTTCCCCAACCTTTCCTTACTCAGTTTCTTTTCTTTTATTTCAATTTTTTATGAGATATTTTCTTCACTTACATTTCAAATGCTATCCCCAAAGTCCCCTATACCCTCCCTCCACCCTGCTTCCCTACCCACCCAGTCCCACTTCCTGACCCTGGCATTCCCCTGTACTGGGGAATAAAGTTTTCAAGACCAAGGAGCCTCTCTTAGAAAATCAAGAAGAAGGAAGACCAACGCGTGGATACTTCATTCCTCCTTAGAATAGGGAACAAAATACCCATGGATGGAGTTAAAGAGACAAAGTTTGGAGCTAAGACGAAAGGATGGACCATCCAGAGACTACCCCACCCGGGGATCCATCCCACAATCAGCCACCAAACCCAGACACTATTGCATATGCCAGGAAGATTTTGCTGAAAGGACACTGATATAGCTGTCTCATGTGAGGCTAGGCCAGTGCCTGGCAAATACAGAAGTGGATGCTCACAGACATCTATTGAATGGAACACAGGGCACCCAGTGGAGGAGCTAGAGAAAGTTCCCAAGGAGCTGAAGGGGTCTGCAACCCTATAGGTGGAACAACAATATGGACTAAGCAGTACTCCCAGAGAGCTCGTGTCTCTAGCAGCATATGTAGCAGTTTCTTTTTTCTTTTTTCTTTTTTCTTTTTTTTTTTTTTAAGATTTATTTATTTATTTTATGTATATGAGTACACTGTAGCTGTCTTCAGACACACCAGAAGAGGGAGTCAAATCCCATTACAGATGGTTGTGAGCCACCATGCTGTTGCTGGAAATTGGACTCAGGACCTCTAGAAGAGCAGTCAGTGCTCTTAACCGCTGAGTCATCTCTCCAGCCCTCTGTTTCTTCTGCTTGTAGCCTAAAGTCACGCACCACAGGCTCTGAAGCCAATCTGGAGCAGAAGAGCATTTGCAGTCTCATGGGCTGCAAGCAGAAAAGGGCACTTATAAACTAAGCCACACTCTGTTGATTCCCTTGACATGTAACTTGGCTTTGACCCCTGGGCTCCTCTGCTGGCTGTTGTGTCAATCTATTATTTTCCAAGTGTCCTTTCTGGCTCTCTGAGTCCAGAACTGGGTAGACTCATTACAAGACCAATTCTCTGGTAACACCTGAGCTGGGTGTTACGTTTTTCCCCTGCAGACAGATGTGATCAGGGTTCCCTTGTGACTACAGAAGTTTTTCTTGGGTGTTCTTATCCTTCCTCTGGGTAGAGCATTCGTTGCCTAACCTTACCACACCAGACTGGGCTGTGTGTCCCACTTCAGTGACTGGTCTTTCAACTCACAGGAGAGCCCCTTACGGTCGAATCATCGATCTTCTTAACCAGGACCACCCTCAAGATGTTCTGAAACTCCTTTAATCCCAGCACTTGAGAGGCAGAGGCAAGCGGATTTCTGAGCTCAAGGCCAGCCTGGTCTACAGAGTGAGTTCCAGGACAGCCAGGGCTATACAGAGAAACCCTGTCTCAAAAAACCAAAACCAAACCAAACAAAAACAAAACAAAAAAAACAAAACAAAACAAAAGTTCTGAAACTTAGAATCCTGAAGGTTCCTGTTCAAACAACTTGTATTTCTTACACAAGTCTGTCACAGCCTCTTCTCTGTGTTCATTCTCTGGAGGTATGTGTGTCTTCTTAGATCCAAAAGTGGCTTGGGGCAGACATTAGAGCAGAATATGGTCAAAGGTCAGATACTTAGGATGAATTTTTACAGCTTGCCCCTCACCCCTTGCCCACATCCTTAGTGTGGAGCAGCATCAAGGGCTAGAAGAAAGGTAGCTAGTGAGGCAGTTTCTCCCTGACTGCAGCATCCCAAGAAGTTCAGAAATTTTGTACCTGAGCTCAGTCTTCCAAACACATTGCAAGGATTACTTGTCCAGATAGAGGATGGAATGTACTGGGCTTAACTTTTTTTTTTTTTTTTTTTTTTTTTGGTTTTTCGAGACAGGGTTTCTCTGTGTAGCCCTGGCTGTCCTGGAACTCACTCTGTAGACCAGGCTGGCCTTGAACTCAGAAATCTGCCTGCATTTATAACCTTTAAATATTTTTTGGTACGTGCTGTATGGCTCTATGTTTGTTCTTTTGTTCTGAGAATCATCTGAGTTAAGGGCTGGGCTGCATCTGACTCTAGTGAATAAATTTGTTCCTACCATGACCCTCACCACCTATATACACATGGTAGAAATCCAGAGTTATATCGGCTGTGAGCAGGATATGCTATTGTGCTCAGTGCCTCTTCACCTTGTAGGGCAAACACTAGAGATGGTGCTGGACTGTACACTCTGTAGCTTAGTTTCTTCTCAGGTACCAAATTGCTGGGAGGATTTCATAGACCAGTGGGCTAATAGTGTTAGCATTTAAGCTAAACGTACTCACTCAGTTTCTCTCACCATCAATTCCCTCTCCTGTCCTGTCTGAGCTTGGCTGATAAACACACACCATGATTCTCTGGTGGGAGTGGACCTGAGGAACCATGAGCACTTCTCAGAATCATTTTCCAAAGCAGGGACTGCTGGTTGCTCTACATCTTACCATCCCCCCACACCATACATAACGAGCACAGTCAGAATGCACATCCTTTCTGGGTTTTGGAGCAAGAGATGAATAAGACCTTCCTAATAAATTCATTGTTTAGTGGGTGGTGTTTTTGTAAAATCACTACTGCCCGTTTCAATAGGTGCTATGAGAAAGATTGCTTCAAAAAGCACAGAAAACTTGTAAAATGATGACTCACTGAGTGATAGAATTTAAAATGCAAATCTTACAGATCATCATGACTAGTGTTCAAATCCTCTTGGCTTCTAGAAATAGAAACCTAAAGCCAGATTAAGCCTAAAGATGACTGTGTTACCCAAGGAATGTAGGGAAATCGTGGAAGTTAGGATCCACAAACAACAGCTGTGGTTCATGGTATAAAAACTCAGGCAGGTCTTTCTCTGGCATTTTTCTCAATTCCATACTGTACTGTCTAACTTTCTGCTTGCCAGTTCAGGTGAAGAAAACTTCATCACCAGTAATAAATCAAGATTGTATCACTTAGACACAGAACAGCCAGGCTGATATTCCAATTCCCTAATGCTGATTTGAAATGTGTCAGAAAGGACTTTGACTGGGCCTGAATCAGATGCAGCTCAAGTTTAATGCTGTCAGATGGAGAGAGAAACCCTGCATCCCTCCAGAAAGCTTTTCCCAAGAAAGATAATAGAACATAAATGAAGCAGTAAATACATGATGAATATATTCCAACCCATGGTCTGTCAACATGTATGCATGTTCATGTGTATGTACATATGAATAGATTGAATATCTTTGAACATGTTCAAAAGAGCTCTGCCCAATAATACTCACTGAATTCCTAACTTCTTGAAGAAAATGCCAAATATCACATCTGATGCTGCATTCCAGTGTGGTACTATGGAGCCTGTTCTCCCAGTTCACAGTGCCTGCTGATTAACCAATCTCCCATCTCTTCTAAAGGTGTCTGAGAGAATGAAGGGATCAGATGAACAGCCCCAGGATTCCTGGACTGGCTTACTCTCCCAGGGTGTCCCTGGCTTCCAGTTTTCTGAGCAGGACATTATGTTTAGCTTTATATTCAATTCATGTCAGCCTTGTAAAGAAGATGACAAGTTCTTGTAGCTTGTGAACTTGCAGCTCCATGGGTCCTTGGGTGAAAAGAGAGACTGGGGGTGGGAAAGTAGGAAGTGTGGGAGACTGTGGGAAAGAGGGGGAGTGGAGAGGGTAAGAGGGAAATGGAGGGGAGAAAGTGTGAAAAAGTGGGGAATAGAAATGCTATTATATGAAAAGGAGGGGAGCAAAAAGGTGAGAAACAAGAAAAGTGGCAAATTTGCTGCCATTTTTTAAGACCTATAGTAAATGACCTTCAGCCAATTCAGGTTTCTGCTAGCCTTGCTTAAAAGAGGTATGTATTTTCTAAGATCTTCTCTATTAGTTTTAGAATGGGTGTCTGTAACTGGGGATAGATGTCTACCATCTTGCACCATGAAGACATAAGGAGTAATGTGGCTATAATCCTGCCATGAGTAGAGTCCTAATAGAGCACAGGTAACAATTTTCCTAATTATGTCACTATGACAGGACAAAGATTACCATCTTCACAGACAAAAGGAGAAGATGTGTACATCTTTATTTTTTTGTCTTTACCACATTCATTATCTCTGACATTCTGATAATCAAAAATATCAACTTCTAGAACCAACTTCTTCATTAGTTAGCTTCAAGTTAGCCAAGGATATAAGAAATGGCCAACAGACAATTTCAGAAGGACATTTGCTGATAGATAAAGGCAAGTGGGTAATGTTGAGGAGTCCAAGGTAAAGTTGAACAGTTGTCATCCTTTGAGATGAGCTGAGTTTGGTAGACCCAGAAATCTTGGCAGTGTTCAGGACCCTTGGTTTCAGAGACCTCTATGAAAGCTAATGGTAACATTATGCTTCCAGATTCCTGGAAGAGATAATCTAGTGGTTTAGCCTAAGTCACATATCTAGAAGGAGAAATACAGAATGCAGTCATGGCTATAAGGCTCTTCCCATGTGTATCAGGTACAGTCCCTGGAGAAAAGCAATTCTGATGATGCATACAGGGATGCCCAGGAAGTCTGGATAACTTAGTTATAAGAGTCTCCAATGTCTCCTGTTAGTGTTGTTTTTCTGATGTACCTTATCAGAAATTGCTTGTCTTTACCCTTTATTTTTGTACTGTGTTCATGAAGAATATAAGTACAATTCAATTTATAACTTCAAGTTTACTTCTCTAATTTCTTTAAAACCTCCTCATTCAATTATTTGATTGATCTATTTGTCAAATTTTGTCTTTTACAAGAAAGATATCTAAGTTGTGTGCCCCTATGTTTATCTATGATACCATTTTCTCCCTTCTTTTATTTAAAATGATGTATTTAAAATGTCTTTTTCCCTTAAACAGCAGCTCTATAAAAATCCATTGCCTTTTGCAATTTAGTGTTGTAAAAGAAAAAGCCTGAATCAGCCAATTTTCCTTTCTACCGGGAAAAAAAAATCCATTATCTTTGCAGTCAAATTTGTTGTTGGAGAATAATACATTCCTACAGTCGTGTGTGAAAACAAGTCCTGGCCAACAACTTTTCTGTATCCATTGAGGAATGTGTGCATGCATCAGAAGGAAGCTAGGAGGACAGTGGGCAGGCCTCCTCTGTCACACCAGGTTTATGTCCCCATAGAGGTAAAGATGCAAAAACCTTGGTGCCACATTCTGATCAGATGAGCTGACATCTCTGACCTCTGCATGCATGGTGACCTTAGCCTTGGTCACCAGCCCAGCATCTGTTCACAGGATGAACAGCATCTTCCTCCTGGCCTTATCATTGGCAAGCACCCGTGTCGGTGTTTCTAAAGCAAAGAAGACCCACTTTCTCAGTGTGGCTCTGGTTTGATTCTTTAATCCTAAAGACAGAGAGGCAGCTAGGAGTAAGCGAGGAGTATTTAAATGCCTCTACCTTCCTTTTACCACCTGCTGACAGCTGCAGCAAAGCAGCCCAGTGGTGAACATCTGATCATTTTCAGCCCCCTTGTCAGGGCAGAGGCTCTCTCTATGTGTATTCAGGCCTAGACCCCCGACCACAGTCACTTTATTCCAAGATCCAAGGGCCTGGTCCCAGGGAGAAGAGGGCTTTATTTAACTCAGCCTGAACTCCTCTTTCTGACCTATCGACTGGAGAGGAGTGAGGACCACTGTAGCCTACCTGAGAAGGACTTCTCTGCTCAAAGGAGATTTACTCTGGTTTTTGTTTTTTGTTGTTTGTTTGTATTTTTAATGGATTTTAATGGATGTAAGGGAAATCTGGGAAGGCAGAGCAGGAAGAGCAGGGTTTGTATAAGAGCAGTGGGGAAATAGATGAGTGAGAGTGAAAGCGTATAGGATAGGCAAGTTACGTTACAGCTCCTTCAGACTCAGAAGTGGAGTGGCCATGGAGCAGGTAGTAAGAATGGCGTTCGTAGGAGGTGCGGTTGAAACTGAGCGTACATTTGAGGGCCTCCAAGTGCATGGGATCAGTGTAGACCAAGTTGGACACACTTCAGGTGGACACAACCCAGCTGGACAAAGCCCCCGGCCTTGATGGCAGATACCTGTGTAGCCATGACTGTTTTCCTTACCATAAGCCATAGTGGCTGCAGCCACAATCGCTCCCCTGGATTCTGGCATATGGTTGGTTATTATCCTTAATGTCCCTGCTGTTGTGAGTTTGCTCCTTTTCATCTTTTTTTTTTTTTTTTTTTTTAAATGAGTAATTTAATGGGAAGCTGGGGAAGGGTGTGTGAGGCTGAATCTGAAGATGGGTCATTTTAAGACTATTCCCTGGAGGTGGAAGCTATGTTAGAAGAACAGGACCTCTCATATCTCACTAGAACAGAGAGACCCAGAAGCCCATGCTTCTGGCTTACGGAATTGGAAATCAAGTCAAAGGCAGGGAAGAGTGACAGGATGGGGTCGTGGTGAGGCTATACTGACCAGATCAAGGCACAGAGAGGGAGAATCATTTATTGCTCAAGATTGTCCCAAGCTAAGAAAGAACAGATATCAAAGCTTAATTCTTAGATATTCACAGTCTGGACTGATCTGAAGAGTAGTAACATGGGCCACCCTCCTGCACCCCAAAGGGCCTTATATTTATTTTAATGTTCAACTTCTGCCATCTTAAGATTCATAATAAATTTTAAACAGAAGTCTCAAAATGTTGATCTTGTTCTGAGCCCTGCAAATTATGGACACACTCATATATAAAATGTTTATATCTGATCAATAGTTTGGTGATCTTGTCTGTGTGTCTAGATGTACTAACACCTCCACGTGTATACATTCTTAGGTAAAGATGCGATGTCGTGGTAGAACAGGGCAGAATTCCAGTGCTGAGATCTCTCAAGGTTCTGAGGGAGGAAGTGAGCAGGAAATATCATTCCCATGGGCTCTTTAATCTGATCAGCTAGAACGGTAGATTTTACAGTATAATTTAAAATATAGTGTCGCAGGAATGGTAAGGGAACTCACAATAATGGATTTGGCCTTATCAGTAATTCCTTTCTTTATTTTGTTCCTTTCCATTGCATGTCCAGAGGCAAAAAACAAAGTTTACATACTTATCAAAGCCACTTGTGACTGGAACCTCAGCTAAAAATTCTTACATTCTGCAATATTGTTTTCCTAGAATTTTCTCAGGACAGCGTCTTTCCTAGAAGTGATCTCACACAAATAGAATTCATCATTTTGTGGACAAATATTTTATTATTTTAAAAAACATTAAGGTATAACCTCTGTGTCATGTCCCATAGAAACCTTGTTGAAGACACAAAATTGAACTATGACCCTCACACTTGGTCCACAGAAATTAGAACTTGCTAAGTCTGTTAGCATTTTTATTTCAATTATTCTTTCATTTGACTCCTAAGGAGGAGTTTCTTGAAGAGAGATGGCTGGGTCAAAAGAAATCAAGTACTTTAATGGTTTTAATCATGCGTTGTCAAAATATTTTTCAATTCGGAGTCCTTCTAGCAATGCACAAGTGGACCTGTTTCACCAAGACCTCCCCAAAAGTGAATATTATCATAAAAAAGCCTCCCTGGTTTAATAGGTGTAAATACAGAGCTGCTTTAATTTGCATGTCGTTATTTAAAAGCCCCACTCAGGCTCAGTAAGTGGTTTCTTACTCGTGACACTTCACTATATCTCTGTGGTTTTGTTTTGTTGGGGTGTTTGTTTGTTTGTATATTTTTGTCTTCCTATAATAACACTATGAGGCTTATTCTTATTTTCTTTCACAGAATATTCAGTGTGCCCTAGTAAACATTTTGCACCATGTAAAAAAATATCCATTCCCTTAAGTAAAAATCCCCACTCCCTGCCACTGCCCTTGCCCCCCCCCAAATATGCCTATATAAGACATTAACTCTTTGTTACCACTACCCTGAAGTGGGTAGATTCATTCTAATGACAGTCTACTTTTAATCAATATCTTCAAGCATCCAATTATCACAGCTTTCACTTTAAGTCCCAATTCCATTTCTACACTGAGGTCAGATGTGAACAATACTCTGTCCAGTTTCTTCCTCCTGGGTCTCAAGTCTCTCCAGCACACACATGAGTACTACTCCACTTCCTCTGGCAAGAGCCTGCTGCCTCCTTTGGACAGCTACAGTTACATGCCTTTGAGCAGATGACTCACTGGGTAGACATGTGCCTTGGCTGGGTCAACTATAGTCCTCCCCTGAGACTTTTCTGCTGTTAGGTGGGTAATGAGAAGCCCTTGCTCTTCCATGGTCCTGGATCTTTGGGGTTACGAGAGGAGAACTTTGAGCTGCCAGGTTTTGCCCCTTCTCCCTGCTCCCAACTCAGGATCCAGTAACAGAGCTAGAAATGGAAGGCAAGTAGGGTGTGGAGAAGGGTTCCTGTGCAGAAGGCACTCAGTTGCCAGGTCAGGCTATCTGAGGGCCGAATACAGCTTCAGTTTCCCATATTTTACCATCCAGATCTCTCCATCTCCATCTCTCTCTCTCTCTCTCTCTCTCTCTCTCTCTCTCTCTCTCTCTCTCTCTCTCACACACACACACACACACACACACACACACACACACAGAATTGAGAGCATCAGATAAGTCCTGTTAAAAGCTGCTAAGTATGGCTAAAATCACTCTAAATGTTAATGGCTTTATTGACAGTACTCCTTCAGATGTCTATTTTTCTTGTATATAACCTAAACTGTTGAGGGACAAGACCCCTTCCTTATGTCCTGGATGCCTTGAGTGAGCACTGTTGGTCCATGATGAAAGCTACCATTGCCCTATTTGATCATAAGCCATTCCTTTGGCCATTGCTTCAAACTGCATATACTACCTGTTTGCTACTCGGAAGTCCCATCTGTATCAGATAGACTGTGATATTTCAGTGCTTGTATTTGATTAACCCTTATTTTACTTACAATGACCTTAAAAGTAAGAGAGGCAATGTTTGATTGATGACAATATTCTATTTTATCATTATAACTGAGGGCTCAATCTTGATTGTTGTAATTGCTCTTTTATTGTCAGTTTTTGTCATTAATCTCTTTCTGTGATAGATTTATGTTACATCTTATTATAAAATGTGCATGTATATGTGTATAGGGAAACAGTATATATAAAGTTTGACAAATATTTATAATTCAGGTATTCCCTGAATTGTCTCGAAAAATATCATCTCAATTAGGAGCAGACCATTTGTCTCAATCAAGCCTGCTTTTTCTACGACTTGTAGCACTGGTTACTCGTTTCTGTGTACATGAATTTAAATATGAAAAATCCAGTCTAATTGTTTGGTTGCATGAAATCTCTCACCTAGCGTGTATCATGTCCCTTCTACAATCAATTTTAGGCATGACTCCTGCAAACTGGAGTTCCACCTGCCCTCCATGCTATTAGTCACCTGAATGAACTTCCAGAGTCATAAAGCATCAAACTGAAAATGAACATTATTCTTTGTTTTCTCTTTTTCCCATCCATTTAAGGCGAAGCCTATACTCAGGAGCTGGGACTAGATTTGCCTGCCATTTCTGGGCTGGGAAATTGCTATGTTTACTGAAGATGATAAATACCTAGGCCAGCAGCCTAGGTGGAGATGGATGAAGATGACTCTATTCTTTGTACAGTTCTTGTATCAGAAATGAGCATTTGGTACTGTGAATGTATTTTTAGCAGTTACCCGGTTTCACATAAATAGCCTGCATCTTTGTCAAAGGCCTCATTTCCTGATTTCTCTGGAGTCATCTGCTACTGGTTCCACACTTGCCTTCACACATTATTCAGAGGTGTAAATATCAGCTGCTGGATTGGACCGGCTTCTCGGCTTCTCGCTTCCTCCAAAGCAGTGTTGGGTGGGGCCATAGCTCACTCTTTCATGCCTCTCTGCGGTGTACTTGAAGTGCACCATAGTCCACTCCAGAAGGCCTCTGGTCCTCTTCCTGTAGGAAGAGAGGCAAGTATCAGACACCTTTACAGGACTGATGGTTGTACATGGAACAAATGAAAAAAGAAACACAAGTCTGCATAGAAAGCCCATAATTGATCTCTTCCCTGAGGCAGGTAAGTTTCTTCCATCTATGAGAAGCCAGGCTCTGTAGGAAAGTCTTAGGGAAATGGGACAAAGAGCCAGAATGTATGCAGATGCATTCATTACAGTTACTTTTGGCTAAAAATAAATAAAGGCAGAGAAAATTGAACAAAAATTAATTTAAAGTTTAGAAAAGAATATTAAAACATTCACCTAAGCTCTCTAAGTGCTGTAATGTAATATATATTATATATTATATATATATAATATATATATATATATTTGAGATGGTTGTATATATGTATATATACATATATATAATATATTATATATATCCTATTATATATTTATATATATATATTTACATGAATTTGTATATATACATATTCAATTTTATACATACAGTCAGATGTTTAAATGTGTTGAAAGTAGACTCTAGAATTAAGCCTGCACAGGTCTTGTTCATGCTGTCACAAGCACATTGATGGCACACACTCAAGAGTCTATGGGTAGCACACATTGAACTTGATGGGTTGGAAAAACAAAAAAGAACACAAATTTAGGTAAGCAAGAGAGAATAGATGTGTCTGATAGGATTTGGGTGAGTGTGATCAAAATGTTACATATTAAACTTTCAAAGAATTCATAAAAATAATTCAAGACTGACTCTAGGAGCAAGGAACAACATCCTGCTCCAAACTCCAGCTTGCTTATTGTAAATGTTCTTCAAAACACCTTTACCTGGAGGGACAAGAACAGCAAACAACCCAAGATTTAAAATATGCTGTCCTTGAGATTAGCTAGAAGGTACACCATTTCCAACTGTGATGGTTTGTATATGTTCGGCCCAGGGGGTGGCACTTTTAGAAGGTATGGCCCTGTTGGAGTAGGTGTGACCTGGTTGGAGTAGTTGTGTCACTGTGGGTGTGTACTTTAAGACCCTCATCCTAGTTTCCTGGGAGTCTGTGTTCTGCTAACAGCCTTGATGAAGATATAGAACTCTCAGCTCCTCCTGCACCATGCCTGCCTGGATACTACCATGTTCCCGCCTTGATGATAATGGACTGAACCTCTGAACCTGTAAGCCAGCCCCAATTAAATGTCCTTTATAAGAGTTGCCTTGGTCATGATGTCTGCTCACAGCAGTAAAACCCTAACTAAGACACCAACAGATATTACTATTGTTCTTTGCTTTACTCATGCATGCCACGCGCGCCCAGCCTCTGTCCCGCAGAGGTGGGGCAAAGATGACACTTACGCCAAAGCGGGGTTTGAGCAGCTTTCACAGCTTCCCGCTGCAGCTTCCTTTATTCTCTCTACAGCTCATCCCAGCTCTCTATAGCAGTTCAGCTTCTCCCCTCTGCTTCTCAGCTACTCCTCAGCTTCTCAGCTTCTCTTCCTGCTTCCCAGTGTCTCTTACTTTATTCTGGGATCGCCCAATTTATACCCTTCCACCCTCTGCACTCGTCTCTCATCACTCATCATCCAATCAGCATTCAGCACGCTCTATATGGCGAGACATGCATGCAGACAGGGTGGGTGTTGATAGGCCAGTGACTCAATATCATGCTGTATGACGCTATATGTCAGGCAGGCAGTGCGTGATCACTCAGGTGTGCATAATCAGGTTTTTGGTAATCAAGCAGGGAATCACGGGGCTTGGCAGTGAACTAGGGTGCCATCTTGGCTCACAAGGCCGCAGCCACTGCCACACCTGCTTCCCACAATTCAGACATCCCTGTGTGGAGAGAGGTGAAGGGAGAGCAGGCCTGTCCTCCTGCTTGTGGACAAGCATTGACTGCATGCTGTTTAGACTGCCTTCTCCTCTATCTCCAATTCCTAAAGGGGTTACTACTTCCTCAAGGATGGATGGAGTCTCCCTGTGTACATAGTCTCACAGCATGTACATAGCATCACTGCCACTCCCTCATGCAAGAAAAAAAAAAAAACACAGAGACTTTTTCAAAAGCACAAATATACAATTACAAGAGAAATGACATCACCAGCCAAATATTACAGGGTGGAAATTATATGTAAAAGGAGTGAACCAGCAGAATACTGGAAGTCCATTTTATAGAGAGAGTAGAAGAAGGTGTTTGGATCATAGTCTAAGTGAGTTAACACGAAGAACATGCTAGGGAATGGGGGTGTTGACAAAACAGAAACTCCCAAGACCTAACAGTGTGCCCTTCACCATCTAGTCAGGTGAGAAGACCCTTCCCACATGATCTGACAGACTCAGCATAAAGGCACCAAGAGGCTAGGCAGTGAGGTTGTCCTGTGGAATCCATAACCAGATGATTTCAAGGTAAAACTCACTCCAGGAAAGCACTTACCACTTTTGTCAGGTTCTCATTGTCTAGGAGAGTAGGAGAGAGTAGGAAATACCTGATGCCATGATAAGCATTCTAACATGAAACAGACTTTCATAAAACTAACAACAAAAAGAATATTAGAAAACTAAAGGGGACAGATCTACCTCAGTGGAAGGGAGTCTGCTGTTCTCTAGCATTGACAGAGAAGATGCTGTAGCCACTCATTGAGAAGAGGACTGTTGGAATGGCAAGGAATTCAGGAAATGCACTGGAAAAAATGAAGAGATCCCTCAGAAGGTGGTGAAGAGCACTGTCAAGAGCCAGCCCAGAGTCCAGAAGACGGCCATCAGTTATTTCAGAGAAAGTGAGGGGTGTGAAGGTTCTAAATGTACTGGAAATTTCACACCATTTTGGACTGCTACGGTGAGAAAAAATACAGGAAAAAAAGTTATGGAGAAAAGTTAAGTATGAACTTCAAGCAAGACAAAAGACTTTTCAGGAAAGGTTGGGTCTGAGCAGCATGTACACTGTTGTGTATAAATCCTGAGTATTGAACTAAGCTAAGCTGCCACGGTATTGTGCAGAACTGGAAAGAGAATACTCACAGAGAGGACTACTGAAAGTATAAGAACGGGAGACAGTTCATTCTTGTTGTCCATGGTGGGATGTTCAGACTAGTGTGGAATTAGAAAAGCTAAGAGTAAATAACTGTACTGTTTAGAAGCACCAAGGTAAACCCCTTGTGAAGCTAGTTGAATGCAAACAGCTTCCTCTCGACCACAAAGCCTTCTGCTTCCATTACAAGTTACTAATTTCATTCTTTCAGCCTATAGATCCACAGAACTGGGGAGAAAAACAAACGTAAATGTGAAAAGACAAAAGGGTGAAGATATGTGGGTGTGGGTGGACGCGTGTCAAAGTGACAGCTGGAGAAGAAAAACAGTCGAATAAGGGAAAGTGAAGTAGTTCACACTAGAAAAAAAATGGGGTTAGAAAGATGGACTCAGGCAGATATCAGCCTTGGGAGTCTCAATAGCCTACTTCTTTGCTCAGGTTCATTCTGGTTTTGTTGTTGTTTTGCTTTGTTTTGATTTGTTGTCAGTGTTGTTTTGTTTTAAATTTATTTTTATCTTTTTTTTTTTTTAACCGAAAAAAAAGTTACAAACATCTGTGTCTGTGTTCATGGGCCATGGGTCAGTGTTAGGTGTGGAAAGACCGTTCGCCTTTCTGCCTGTTTGTGTGAGTAATGGGCTGAATGTTTTGCTTTGCAAGACTTTATATATTGAAGTCCTAGACCAAATTGCATGCCTTCAGGCACCGTATATTCAAAGAAGCTACTAAGGGTTAATAAATTCATAATGGTGGGGTCATGGTCTAGTCCATGTATGTAGTTTAAGAGACATACCTCAGAGTTCCTAAGCACAACTTTTCTTCTTTTCCCTCCTCCTCCTTCTCCTCCTTCTCCTCTTCTTTCTTCTATAACTCCTCCTTTCTCTCTCTATACACACGCATGCAGAGAGAAAAGTCAACACAAGAAACAAGCCAGGAAGAGGCCAAATAAAATTTGTCAGTGCCTTAGTAATGACCCTTTATCTACTTGCTAGAGCTCTGAGGAATAAATGCCGATTGGGTAAGCTTGCCCAATTTGTACTATTCGTCTAAGATAATATAGTCTCCCAGCTGTATAAGCCAGTTCACTGTAGTGAATGACTCAACCTGTCTATAATCTATATCAAATACATTTACCCATCTCTCACCTACGGATCATCTCCCTCCCTCCCAAGTTGCTACCCTCTCTCTTGTCACTCCATCCATCTCTCATGTACATATATCTTGTGTGACCCTACTTCTCCAGCTGAGTTCTTGATGATACACTGGCTATAAGGAAAGAATCTATAGATTTAGGATCAAGAAGAGCCACAATGTCTTATACAACAGTCCTAGAGGTTCCTACTTCACAGATCTTAAAATAATAAAGACCCAAGGAATAAAGAAAACAGAGAATCCAGCAGGCTCAATAGCAGTGGGTTGGTTACAAAGCAACTTTAAAGCAATTACATTAAATTCATTAAAGGGACAATACATTAAAAGGAGCAGATTTTGCCATCTAGTAGAAAAAGCGGTAGGGAGCTGAGCCTGGAGATGGGAACAAGGAATAAAGCAGAGCTTGGCGCCCAGAGGAGTTTGCTGCCTTTTCTACCAAGTGGCATTTTGTTTTTAAATGTCTTTTATTTTATATTATTTTATGAGTATGGATGTTTTGCCTTCCTGTGTGCATATATATATATATATATATATATATATATATATATATATGTGTGTGTGTGTGTGTATACACATATACATACACATATAACATATATACATATATACACACATACACACATGTATACATATACATATATACATTGTCTCAGTCAGGGTTTCTATTACTGCACAAAACACCATGACCAAGCAGCAAGTTGGGGAGGAAAGGGTTTATTCAGCTTACATTTCTACACTGCTGTTCTTCACCAAAGGAAGTCAGGACTGGAACTCAAGCAGGTCAGGAAGCAGGAGCTGATGCAGAGGCCATGGAGGGATGTTCCTTACTGGCTTGCTTCCCCTGGCTTGCTCAGCTTGCTTTCTTACAGAACCCAAGACTACCTACCAGCCCAGGGATGGCACCACCCACAATGGGCCCTCTCACCCTTGATTACTAATTGAGAAGATGCCTTACAGCTGGATCTCATGGAGGCATTTTTCTCAAGGGAGGTTCCTTTCTCTGTGACAACTCCAGCTTGTAGCAAGTCGACACAGAGAACCAGGCAGTGCATACGTGTATAGTGTTTCATCCCCAGGAGAGTCAGAAGAGGGCATCTCTGGAGCTGGACTTTTGCATGGTTGTGAGCCACCATGTGGGTGCTGGGAATCAAACTCTGACCCTCTGGAAGAACAGCAAGTACTCTAAACAGCAGAGCCATCTCTCCAGCCTGCACCTTTGTTTCTTAAGTGCTCTGGTTTCTGTGTTTACAAAAGCAACAAGAGACCAGGTTGACATGAAAAGCCCTGTGCAAAAACTAATCGTGAACTAGAAAACATAATTTAGAAAATTATAGTCGTAAACACAAGAGTCCTATACTAAACTCAGCAAGAAAATTATAGAACTTTACTGAAAGGCACAAACATGTGAATCAAGAGCTAGCTTTCCGTGGATTCCAAAACCCCAGAATAGGAATTTTCTTCCTATTCATCTGTATTTTAAACTCATTGCCAATTAACATTTATTGTTTACACATATCAATCACTTACATAGCAGACAGACACTCTCATTAGGATTTTTAATTAATATACGAAACTAATTTCAAAAGTTACATAGAACATTTAATCTAAATTATCAGGCATGTCAAGCTTGAAAAAGAACAGAGGGCCAATAATTAGCTCCCTAGATTTCAGTCTGTATCATAAGGCCATGAACGTGAAAACAAAGTCGTGTTTGTGTCTGGATAACAGATCAATAAAACAAAGCAGACACATACAAAGATGGAAGTCTAACAACAGAGTCACCTGTGAACCATGCTGTTAGCATTTCTGGGAAACAAAAGATACCATGAGGACCCAGTGGTCTGCAGGCAGAGTGATAAACCTAAAGTCCTTTTAGTGTTTCTAGTGAAATAGCAAACCTGAGAGTGTGCAGAACAGGTAGAACCAAAGAGAGGATGGGATTGTGGCACAATTGTAGAGCACTAGCCTACCATATGCACACACACACACACACACACACACATACACACACAAGGAGATAGAGCCTAATGTGTCATAGACAATTCTAAGTAAGCATAGTCCTGGGTCGTGTTGTAATGTGGCACCATCTGAAGAGAAAGAGCTCCATGCAAGCAGGAACAAACAAGAAAGACATGGGGAAGCCATGCTCCTGGAAGACCATGAGCTGTACTCAGAAGGGTGGAGCTCCTCAGAGATGTGGCTGTGAAAGGGAAAAAAGAAGAGCAATCTAAGCCTCTTGCAGACAAAGACACTTGCATTACTGTTCCCCATCCCTCCTCACCCCCACCAGTGTTGTTCTTTGTCATTTAAAGAACTCTATTCCTCCTCTGTCAAAGAAGGCTTAGGAGCTTAGCATCTCTTCCTTAAAATGTCTGATTATTTCAAAAACTCAAATTAATTCTAAGTGGGACATCTATGTTAATAAAACAAACAAACATGCCCGTGTTTCCAACTGATGAACATTCTCTAAAAGCCAGATAACCACGTAAAATTGTAGTGTAGTTCCGTTCAGACTGAATCGAATATCTTCCAAGTAGCTTTTTAAGATGCTAAATGGACACTTAAGAGAAAGAGAAGCAAACACTGAGAGCAAGAGAAAGAGCAGAGGGTGGAGAGTGGGAGGGAAGGTCTGAGAGAGGGAGGGAAGGAAAGGAAAGAGGGGATAGGAGAGAGAGATAGAGAGACAAAGAAGACACAAGAGAGACAAGGGACAGAGAGAGACAGAGAGACACAGAAGACACAGAGAGATGAGGGACAGAGAGTGACAGAGCAAAACAGAGAGAGACAGAGACACAGAGAGACAGAGCGAAACAGAGAGACAGAGAGACACAGAGAGAGACAGAGAGACAGAGAGAGACAGAGAGACAGAGACACAGAGAGACAGAGAGAGAGACAGAGACAGACTGTGGTTTGTCTAGACTTAGGCTATTCAAGAAGATTCAAGACAAGATTCAAGAAGGAAGTGAAGAAGAAAATAATCTCCCGTCAAAAAAGTAAGTTCCAGGATGCCTAAGGCAGAAGGAAATCCAATGGAATTTTAATCAGGGATATTGAAGATGGGCAGGAAAAGAGCCAAGAAAATGAAATTGAGTTAAAGAAAGAAGTCAAAAGGGGTCAGACGGTGCTTGAAATGGAAGGCAATATAATAGACACACAGCTGAAGTGCCTTAGGAGGAAAACAAGGCCATGAAAATGAGTTACTGCTCAAAACTGCAACCCAAGAAACTTCCTGGGCATTATTAGAGAAAGCAAAGCTGTTCAGTAAGTGGGGTTCCTGCACACTTTGGATGATTTGCCTCTAACAGCCAACTCCTATAAGCCAGTGAAGCGGTAGACTTTAACTGAAAAGGAAAATATTCTTGAGGAATCAAGATGGAGTGAGCAACATATTTATGAGGGTGGGGAATTAAACAAACAAGAGGCCCAAAAGCCAAGCAGAGCAGCTGTGGAGAAATGGTCTCCAGGAAGTTGAAGAAGGCCAGACGAATAGGGGGGAGGGGGGCGTTTTAGATTCAGCAAGCCTGTGAGGGTGACAAGAGGACAGCCTTGCAGTGTGCAAGAATTTAGGGGAACATCACATACATCTGTGCTTTGGGGGAAAGTCACACTCAATTAGATGACTGAAACATTTTATCAAAACTGCAATGAGTAGGAAGCAAAGTTAATGGACAGTCTCTATTTCCCTACTCTCTCCCTCTTCCTGCCTTTCTATAATAAACTCCTTAAAACCAAAAAAAAAAAAAAAAGTAATAGGAAAATATACATAAATAAATAATCAACTGGTTTATATTAACAGAATATAAATTTAAAGCAAGGAGATATCAATGTAACCCACACACCCAGGCAAAGTTGAGTCTGGAAATCTAAAATATGAGCATTTAAACAGAAAATAATGAATCTATACTGTAGTGTGGTCACTTTTAAAGAGAAATGCCCTATGACCCTTGTGTGTGACCAGATTGGCTTCTGGGCATGTCCTCGAGGTATTTTCTTAATTGATGTGAGAGGGCCTACCCTCCTTGTGAGTGGTACCAATTTTAGGCAGTTTGGCCTGGGCTGCCTAAGAAAAGTAGCTGAGCAAGCTGGAAGGAGCAAGCTAGTAAGCAGCATTCTTCTGTGGTCTCTGCTTCATTTCCTGCCTCCCTGTTCCTGCCTTGAGTCCTGCCCAAATTCCTTTGATGGTGAATTGTAAAGTATGGGATTAAATAAACCTTCTTCTCCCCAAATTGCTTTTGGTCAGGGTTTTATCAGAGCAACAGAAAGAAAACAACAACAAACATAAATGTATGTAAAAATATGGAAGGAAACTGAAGTGACATCATTGAGTGAAAAGACTGTATGCATATTATACAGGCAATTATCTGTGTAACTAAAATGTCCCTGACAGTAAATGCTCCAAGCCAGGCTTGGTAGTACAACCCAAGTTTCTTGCATTTGAGGGGCTGAGGCAGGAGAATTACTCTATTGTTATCAATTCAGGACAAACTTTAAGGCCAGCTTGGTGAACATAGTGAAACTCCGTCTCATTTTTTTTTTTTCAATCTACTAAAGAATGATCTGTTTTTATGAATCTCTGCGATGCTATATCCAAATTGTGGCAGGGTGAAAGGGGGCTTTTGCAGACCAGCACTGAAGATGAGCCTGTCACACAGCTTCAGTATCTTATTTTCTGAAAAGTAAATGCATTCCTACAGTGCTTGTACAATTAATGATTACATGTGCAATTAAAGATTTTTATATATTACTGAGCATCCATTTGAAAAATGTAGGCATCGCATCTTATCACTCTAAGGCAATCGATAAATAATTTTCTTTCTGGCCATCCCCGGAATTAGCTGCTGTCAGCAGAATTAGACAGGGCCACTTGCTGGGTGATAGGATCCTCCACCCAGTACTTTTGATCATCTCTACCTCCTCCGTGCATTTGATTTCATCTGTGATAGCATAATCTAGAAGTTAAATTCAGGTAATCAGAAGAAATGCATCTATAAATTTAGCTTTTCCTTGCTCAAGCACATGGGCCAAAGCTTGTTCTGTCTAACACTGTAAAGAGGTCAGTGAGAGGCATCAATAGCATCACTGGTAGAACCTGCATAGGTAAACGCAAAGGCAATACATTGGGAAATAACAACATATCTCTTTCCATGCCTGACGACTCGAAAATCTGTGTCTCCCACAAGTCACTTTAAGAAGATATGCGATACCTGCATCTTGGGGCATGTGCCTTGTTCCTTCCTCTCCCTTGCGAAATGCTCCTCACCCCTCTCTTGCTCATGGATTGCCACTTTCCTACCCGTTCCAAATGACATGTTTACAAACCACAAAATCACAACCACTTATGTTAGTCATTTTTTTTTCCTGCTGCTGGGACAAAAGCCACTTCAGGAAGGAAGGAAGAACTTATTTTGAAGTGTGAGAATCCAGCCAGTCATGATAGAGGAGGCAGTGCATGGTGGCAGGAACATGGAAGAGGCAGATGGTCATCCTGAGACCATAGTCACAAAGCAAAGAGATTTTCTCGTGCTCGGCTCACTTTTTCCTTTTCACACAGCCTGGACAGTTTATTGAAAGTCGGTGTGTTCTTATGTCTCAGTATTAAGATTACTTTAACTGAGTACCTGTGACAACTCTTTCTGGTCTCTTTGGACTGGGTGGTGTGGCGGTGCAAGCTGGTAACAGATAAAAGGAAGGTGTTAATTCATGGGCTATGGATATGCTCAGTATTTGAGAGCTCTTCAGACCACTTTCACCTCTACAGTATTGAGAATAAGTTCAGAACATTCTAGTTATAATGAATATCATCAATTTTTAAAGCATTCACTAGTTTCTGTACTAGTGAAATTCATATGAATTTTCAAATGACAAATGGCATTCTCTTAACCACCTCTTATTTGTGGATAAGACTCTGCCGTCCTGGGACTCATGAGAGCTTGGGAATCTCTGTGAACCTATGGAGTTTATGTTTGAAATAACCGTATGACAAGAATACTCACGCTATTTCTCTTGATAAGAACAAAGCCAACTGACAGGAATCAGGCTTTGAATATTAATAGAACACCAACACAATTTATACCCTTAAAACAAAGCTTGTCAACATCTGGTGTGGACAAGAATTAAATCTATAGAAACCACTCTTATCATATTGATTAGGGTATGGAAGACTCACGTTGAAGTTAAAGTTAAGATGATGCCGTGTCTCTCCTTATGAGCTATGTCACCTCAGGCTACAGACTTCACCTTCCTGCATCCCAGCCGAGAAGCTATAAAAAGGAAGACATCACATCTGCCACTCAAGGACACTGGAAGCAATCTACAGAGCACCTGCTGCACTCTCAGGAAATGGGATTTTCTTCCCCCAAGGGAACTCTCTGCACGCATGCTCTTGTGCAGTCTAAGGAAGTCTGAGGGTGCTGTTTGGAAATCTTTGAAACAAGGGAATCATGAGACTTTTTTGTGGGAGTGATTGACTCGCTCAAACCATTGTGATTCATTATGAAGGCCAGGAGAGAAAAGATTACCTTGATGAATGGTTTGGCCTTCTATCTATCGGTACAGAATTGCATCTGTCAGCACAAGAGTAAAAAAACTAAGAAGCTCCCGTGGGAGAGGGGACTGTGGGAGAGGGGACCGTGGGAGAGGGGACCTCTTTTGATTTGGTTCTGCATCACGTTCTCCTTGAGAGAACAGAGACAGTTTGAGTCTGAGTGTGAGGACGGTCTTGTCAAAGTGAGAGAAGATAATGACCAGGGATGTTTGTCCCTCTTCCGACTGTTAGCCCTTTCTTCTCTTAAAGTAGGTGTGTCAGGAAGAAAAGGGGGAGGGGGATAATGGAAACAGTATTTCCCTGTTTAATGGTGGTCTGGGTCATGGCGGCGCTGTTCTTCAATGTTCCTGGCACTTGATTCATGCTTTATTTTGCCCCCTCCTTTCACCAACCAACTCCTTCTGTTACCAAATCATATCACCAAACTCCCCAGTGCCCCATGAAGTAGCACTCGAGGGTTCTAGTCATCCTTGCCCTCTGGAGCACTGGCATATTTTTGTCAGCCCATTTTACAGGTGAGAAAGCAGAGGCAGAGCTCACATAACATGAGATGGTAGGCATCGGGCTTTGGGAATCAAAAGCCTTGTTCTTGTCTACTCCCCTTGCTATATGGCTGCTCAAATTTAGTTCCAGTTTGGTTTCCAAGAGTCCAGGGCAACGTTTTCTTCACTTTTTGAAAGCCAGGCATGAATTTTTCAAGGACTCTCCGAAGTGGTGCTGTATACACAGGGGATTCATTCTGTACATACTCATTGTACATTTGTTCAACCATCTTTTAATTAAATGCCAATTCTGTGTTTCTGGCAGGTGTGGCTTAGAGTCTAACCCTCAGTGAATAAAGCGCAGTGATGTTTCTTACCTCCCCCAAGTTAAAGAGAAGTGCATCCTCATACATCCTCATATCTACAGCCACAACTATTCACAAATACCTTATAAGGACTCATGTGATTTCACTCACATTTTCCAAATTCACATAGAGAATCACTGACCTGGCTTCCTAATTTCCCCGGGAGATAGTACCATTAATTATTACAACATATTGGTGCCCGACAGGTGGCAGGGAGCTATGGTGCCATTTTGTAGACCTTAGGCCCTGGTTCTACCTCTCAGTCCCATGCTACCAGAAGTAAGACTCAGACTCACAATATATTTACAAATACCTTGGCCATATAGCTAGGCTCTTCTCTAACTAGAATCACAACTTAAGATTCATTTTAATCTATATTGTGCCACGTGTCTAGCTACCTGTGCTCAGGTACCATGTGTTCATCTCCTCACATCTTCCCAAGGAGTATCTCCTGTGTCTGGCTCTATCCCAGAATTCTTTCTCTTCCCAGATGCTCCACCTTCTATTTCTTTTCTAAACCATAGGCTATAGATTTTTTTAATTGGCAGGTGTTGCATTCATACAATACGCAAGATATTCTCTCTACACTGGGTTGACTGGGCCCAGCTAGCCCATATGGTAGAGCAGATTTGCCCCTTCCTGTTTCTGAATCTCCCTTTCCCAGCTACTTTGGTACCTCTTCATTTTCTTCCTCTCAACCAATGATGAGTTGTTCCCTGGCTGTCCTGTCCCTTCCATCTCTGCCTTCCCAGGAAGTCCCATAGGAACAAAGTGGACATGCTTTGAGATCAACAGACACCAGCCTGATTCCCTCCTCATTTCCTGGCTTTGAGATTTGGGCAGGCCTTTCCATCCTTTCTGATTCCAAATTTTTCCACCTGTAAAATGAGCTCATTCGCATCTGAGGTAAGTAAACAATGAGCTAAGGGATGGAGGAGTGCCAAGGCCAGGACCCAGGGCTCCATCAGCTCTACGGGCATCCTTTCCTTTCCTTCTTCAGAGTCAAGCCTTCCCTCCAGGCAGCCCAGGCCTGGGCCTGGGTCCCTCTCATTTGTCCATCAACATCCCCTTCAAACCACAGGCTTTCTCTCAATGGGTTTGCACCCCCTGGCCTATGTCTTGAAGCAGCCCTCCTCTGACAACATTCCTCCCCTGTTCACCCTCTTTCATTTATAACAGTCACACAGCATTTGCAGCTGTGTCCTTCATGTCCTCACTCTAGTTCCTCCTTTGCTGACCTCTACGATCAGGTTTCCACTTACCGGACTTCCAGCACTAAGAATGGCATTAGTTCTTGACTTAAGCGGAATCTTCATGATTATCCCGGCTTCATGCTTTCAGTACCACCAGTGATCTGCTTCCTCAGACCTGCCTGACTCCTCAGACTCAGGGTAGAGTACAGGGCTAGGGTCCAGAGACAGACAGCTTGCTGTAAGGCCTCAGTTCTTCCCAGCCAGGCAACCTTGGGCATCTCACCCATTCTCCAGGTCTCATCTATAAAGTGAGGCTAGACGGAGTACTTCCTTTACTAGGGTGTAGAAGACCAAACATGATAATGCATGTTAAGCATTTCCAGGGATGGAGAGCTTAATAACCACGACTTTATTCCATATATCCGTCTGAGTGTCCAATATCCTTTACTCTACTTCCTGGGGCACTCACATGGTGTTTCTCCAAGGCTCTGTCCTCAGGTTTCTCAGATGTACGGGGGAAAAAAAAAAAAACCTTACCAGTTCTCTAGTTAATAGCCTCTTGTTCAAGACAATGGCATCTCCATGGCCTTGCCTCAGTGCTTCCCTGAGCCCTACAGTTATACTGTGGCAGAACTTCTGAACATTTCACTGACAACAGGAATCCCCACTGCCTGGTGGTACTTTAGCAGAGAAGTTGACTGAGTGGAGTGTCCTCCAGGAAGAGGAAAAGGCAAGGGCTGTGAGCAACAAACAGACAAGGAGATACCTGCCAGTAGGGGAATGGAAAGGAAAGCATCTCTGTTTTGTTAGATACTAAAGGCCATCTGTAAGGCATCAGCCTTGTATCCAATAGAAGATGCAACCTGCCTCTGTCTCCTCAATCAATGCATCTCACTGCTCTGAGACAGACTCTCTTTTCAATACGCTTTGCTACTAGCACTATGTCAGTGTCCTCACGACATTAATCTTTCCAGTGACCTTAGTCTGGAGTCATTCTCGTTCTACAACTGATCTTCAGTGAATGTCTCAAGGCATGGCTGATTTTGATTCTGTCCCACTGATGACATGAACTACCTTGAGGAGCAGCTGAGTTCCATTTGTTCCCTCCCTCCTCTCTCTGTACCTGACATGTTTCCTGTAAACACAGGGATAACCAAGTGCAGAAGAGGCTCCTTTCTTGGAATAGAAAATGATCCTAACCCAAGCTCCTATCAGTAGCCCTGCTGAGAATCTGATGGAGAAATTAAGTCCACCCAGAGATGCCTTTAACACCAAGGCTCCATGAGAAAACTCTGCTTCTAGGCTACATTATTTTTAGGCAGTTCCAGGTTTCATAAGCTAGCAAAGTGTCATGGTTTAGTGAAATCCTCCACAGATAATAGAAGATGCACTCTAGAAGAATGTTCTTCATTTATGAATCACACACTGCTCTGGCTTCCTCTGGGTAAACAGGCTCCAGCTTCCAGAGAAAGAGCAAAAACAACGTGATGATTAGTCCAGGGGAACGCAGGTTCAGTTTTGATAAGCATGAATAACTTTTGGCATATGACACTGCACCCAGAATGGTCAGGGTTGGGTAAATGGTTGTGTGCAGGGGGGTGGGGGGAATACTACCCCAGAAAAGAGAACTTCAAATTAAAGCTCTTTTGAACACACGGAGAGAACATTCCTTTGTAAAATGAGAGTGGCATTAATTTAAAAGGGTCCTGAGAATGCATTAGGACACTTGGATTTTTTTCTTCTGGTAATACTTTTGGGAGGGCTATTTCACGCATTCACATAATTCAAACTTTAAAAAAGAAAATGAAATGATATGTCATGACGTTTCTTGCTCCCTTGTTTTCTATCTATAATTTCCATCATTCTAATAAGATTGATCTCTCTGGTGTGTTATGTTATATCTTTGATAATGATGAAATGATGTGTCCTCATAGTCCACTCCTTTGTTGTTATATAAATTGTAGCATGCTAGACATGATTTCTGCAATGGACTTTTTTTTTTTTTTTAAAGCAATAACAGTGCTAAAGGCTTCAAGTGGTGCACAAGTGGGAGAAACTATTCTACTGTTAAAATGTTTTACTAATGAAAAATGGTAATTATGATGATTAAATATATTTTTAAAATCTAGAAAAAAGAAAAAGACATTAACATAGTAAACATTGGTTGCTTTAATGAAAAGATGCTGCATAATCCAAGCTTCTCAAAGTTTAATTTAAACAGTGCTTAAGTTATGAGTAACTAGTTGGTGAATACAATTGATCACCTAAAGGATACTTACTTTTTCACTCAATCTCGAGCTGAACAACGCAGTCTTTGATTAGCAATCCCCTGGGAACAGATGAGAAGCAGCTCTCTTCATTCTTTTCTCTCGTTCCCTTGTTTCTGGAACCACACACATACACTGTTGTATACACATTCCCGACTCTTCTTTCAATTCCCTAGCTTTTTTTTTTTTTAATTGATAGCTATTAAGCCTTATGAGGTCTGATGGTTTGTATATACTTGGCCCAGGAGTGGCACTATTTGGAGGTGTGGCCTTGTTGGAGTAGGCATGCCACTGTGGGTGTGGGCTTTAAGACCCTACTCCTAGCTGCCTGTCAGTCAGTATTCTGCTAGCAGCCTTTAGATGAAGATCTAGAACTCTCAGCTCCTCCTGTACCATGCCTGTCTGGACATTGCCATGTTCCCACTGTGATGATACTGGACTGAACCTCTGGATCTGTAAGCTAGTCCCAATTAAATGTCCTTTATAATACTTGCCTTTGTCATGGTGTCTGTTCACAGCAGTAAAACCCTAAGACATGGTAGGGGGGAGGGAGAACCTAAAAATGTATCTTTTCTCCTGCATTTTAATTTTCATAACAAATTGAACTTAAGAAATGCAAAGTTACTTTTATGTCTGGATTTATTAAAAGAAGACACATCAATTTGCAAGCATTATTATACACAGAATCAGGGGCTTCCAAAATCTTCTGAGGTACTTGACCGGAGCCCTCTTTCCAGCCCCTAGCCCTCTTTCAATCCTTCATGTGCATCAGCATATTGGCACAGAGGGTTTTGAAAGTTACAGATTATGTAAAAGACCATATGCCCAGAACAGAACAGGATACAGCTTAATAATTTGTATTTTGAATGCATTCCCAGGTGAAGTATTAAGCCTGTCAGGACTCGGGTTCTAGGAGCACTGGGTGCTGAGAAGGCAAATACTCTTCAGGAATTGCCCACAGCCAAAGACATCATTCTCCCACAAGAAAACAAACTGCTTATGAAGACATTTCTACACAAGCATGAAGGCCCACACACCCATTTCAAAGCAGGACAAGGGCTCTTAGGATGGGATGAAATGTGGCCACAGATTATCATGGTTCAACTCTACCTCCTGCTCAGTCTTGTGTCTTTGCTTCTCTAGGTTGTTTATTCTGAGAACTCCTGGTTTTGTATTTAAAAAAAAAAAAACTATCAGTAAATATTGATCCATTTTTATTTGTTTCTTGAGAACTTAGCCTGAGATACATTCTCAAATTTAAACATTTATCCCTGAAATGCATAGAGATCCTTGCAAATAGCCATGTAACGGTGGCTTTGAGATTTATTATGTTGTGTTCATGTAAAGGACTATTTTAAATCACATTTGTGTCATTTTTATAGCACATGCGAACAACTCAAAATAGTATGCAAAACCTTGTGCACAGGTCCATTGAGCATTCTCATCTCACACTGATACTCTTTCCCAATGAGCAGTTCTTTTCAACAGCAATGTGCATTAGTTTTCACCTTTAAGATAAAAATAAGCACTGGAATTCTTTCCTTTCAGTAGAGATTTCTTGAAGGTCTCTAGGTTTAGTTCTATGATCATATAAACCATACTTAATTCTATTTTCACATTTGAAAAAAACAAAAAAAGAAAGCCCAGATCAAAAGTTCTTCAAATTAACTATGATGACTGATGGAATGCTAGGTGATATCTGGGCCTGAACTGATTTTGGTATCCAGGATTGTCCCTGAGGAGGTGACATGGTGGTGACAGAATTTAAGGAGAAGAATATGTGTGGTGGGCCAGATACAACCACGGGTTACTCCAAAGGGCAACACATATTCAGTTCCTTAGAAATAGAAAGGTAAAGGATTTAAAAAGAGATGAGAGTCCAACCAGACACGCAGACTTTAAGGCAATGGCCCAATCAGTGTAGGGCGAGGTCATCAGGTTATCATCCGAGTAGGGTGAACTCAGATTTCTATGAACTGTAGGGGTGATGGAAAAGCCGAGACATTCAGAGGTCGTTGCAGCCATTCAGGCAGAAGAGTTTAGATATTTCACTGGGAAATGCCATTTGCTGCTGATTTCTCTTCCTGACTGTAAGCATATATTGACGCTTTCATATTACGTAGTAAGATGTATCAAATCTTGATGTATATCCTCCTGGGTGTCGTGCTTAGGGAAGACCCTTTTATTTGATTAGACTTCTTTTTTTTGCTAGTACCTTAATGGTTTCTTGTATTTCAACATTGAATTCTTTAGACTGTCTAGAATTCATTTTGGTATTACTGTAAGGCATCATTCTAGTTTTCACAAGTGGTTAGCCAATTGTGCAAACAATTTCCTAGATTATCTGCCCTTTCCTGAGGTATAAAAGCCTCCTTTATATACCTAAATTTACATGTAATGACATCTGTATCTAGACTCTGTGTTGTTCAAATAAATTATCCAGTGTAGGAAAATTATTCTGAGTCCCAAAATGCTGTCTTTCAAACTAATCATTAAAGCAAGTGTACTCGAATAGAAATAGTATGGGATTTGGAGGCAAAGAACTTAAGTGCAGCGAAAGTTATTCCAGCTACTAGCCTCACTGTCTTCGGTAGCAAAATGGAGAGTGTGGCATTTCACTGATTCTGATATATCCTTGTAGCTCTTGACTTTGGGATGTCTGAGCTTTCCTTTGCACTCACTTTTCTTTCATCGCTGTTCATGTATTGACATGTTTTCTTTGTGTTTCAGTCAGTTTCTTTTAGCTATAGCAAACAACTTGAGATAATCATTGTAAAAAAAGGGGGGGTGGGAAAGGTTAATTTAAGTCATAGTTTCCATCTGTGATTGATTGGCTACTATTTGGGGCTGTTGTGAGCACAGGGCAGGGGTGTGGGGCAAGATACTTGCCAATACTCTTCACCCCATGACCAGAATGGGAGAGATGAAGAGTCCAGCAGCCCAACATCTCCTCCATGGACAGCGCCCAACTAAGCTAACTTCCTCCCACTGGGTCCTGTTTCTTAAAGGCTCTATTACCTCCTGGTAGGGTAACAGGCTAGTGATAAAGATTTACCAAAACAATAGCACTGAGTTTGGGGCAGTGTTTTCATTTTGACCCTTTGGTGAACTCTTGTTCATCCTCTAAGACATAAATGCCAACATTATTTCTACTTTGTTGCTTTTTGGGTCCTTTAGAGTCACAGACTCTTTTCTCCCAATGGCCTGTGTTCATGTCTCATTGTGCTATAATTATTTACTTATGCATCTTTCTACCATGGCTGACTTGAAGCTTTCTGGAGATAAATCTTTTGATTCCATTGTTTTTCTCTGATCACAACACTTAGCACTTGTATTGGATGAGTGAACAGGCAGATGAATGGATGACCAGATGCAAAGCTAAGTAAATGGTTCAGCAAACTCAGTATCCCATCCTGCCACTTGGCAAGTATGCCCCAGAGGAGACCCTATGGTCTACATTCTTATTGGGTTCCTCATATTGTGCTCTCAAGGACAGAGCCTTTCCCTGTGGGATCCCTGACCCTGGTACTGGATTCCTGGAAGGTTAGTTCAAGTTCTCCCAGTAACTGTCTACTAATTTTTCAGTATACTACTCTCTGCTCTCTCTGTAGACTGACATTTTGTGCTTTCTATACTTATATTTTCAAATATGGTAGGTCAGCCCTTGTCTTTGAGCTTTAAGGATCATGTTATCTGGAGTTCCTGTCATTGGCTTCTAACTTGACCCAGGTCCCACAGCTAGGCTCCCAGTCTCCCCTAGGTCCATCCCAACCCTTCAAATTAGAGAAAGGCAACATCAGTTGATGAATTCAGAGTCAAGTGCTTTCTGTATGATGTGGTATTTAATCTTCTCGAAATCTTATGAGATCTGAGTTATTTCCATTTATAGAAACCCGGAGAGTATAAGACTTGCTCTATAACCCTCCCACATCTTCCTGTGAATGCTGGGTTGTTTCCTGGTAGCTTTTCACAAATACTATCCATTCATCTCAGCTATTCCAGAGAGCCTCGTACCCTACTGAGACTGCCCTGGACTATCTGGATTGCACCTTTCTCATTTTCTTTTGTCTGATGTTTTGATACCTAGGGCCTTGATAATTATCCCAGAGTTAGTCAATTCCTAGATATAGTAAACAATTTGTCTATAAGCATATTTGTCAAAAGTTAAACCAACTCCTCCAGAGCCCAAACACCAACCACCCCATTTATCAGTTTCTCACATTCTCTATTCTATGCTTACCTACATTTAAAGGCCACATCATAAAATCATTTGAACTAGTCAATCCTAAGCCTTCCTAACCTCCCTTGCCCATCCCTTTCCTTAGGAATCCTGATAAAGCTGCTTGACCAAGGTTCCATTTCTCTTCCTTTGTTTGCTTCAGGGCCAACTCCAACTTCCTCCCATGGCCTCCCTCCCATCATGCACTGTAATCCCCTTCTCTTGGACACTTTTTTTTTTTCTCAGTGACAATCATCTTCTTGTCTGTTGGCCTTATGGCTCAAATTTTCAAACTTGATGGGGTATGGGTCTAAGCTGTAAGATAATAGTGACATTATCTTAGACACGTCTTTGAGCCTCTGTTTACTCTACTGAACAGTGAGGCCGCTGTTATTCTACTTAGACTAATTGTAAGGATTAAGAAATAGATTTCCTGATGTATGCTCAGTGTTGAAAGGCTAACTGCTGCTGTAATTGGCACTGCTGAGACTCTGTACTCATTAAGTTCCTACCATGGTACAATGCACAAGTCATGGTGGACAGAAAACAATCTTGATTTGAACAGTGACAATTGGTTAAGACTCCCTTCTCTGTGCATTTTCACATTGATCTAAACACAAATTAGGGGCCCTGTGATGCTGAAGAGTTATAAATTTGTTTAAAAGAGGCAAAGAGTAGATATTTGCCAGTCTTGGGAATAAAACATAGTTGTACTAAATAGCTCACAGTTCCATACCAATACATTCACAAAGGTTTAACCTTTATCAGATTAAGTAGATCTGAGAGACACTTGGGAGATTGGGTAAAACACAGTACCCCTATGAATCTGTGAGGACATTTCTAGAAACAGATTATAAGGATGCAGACTTCATAGTTTAATACACTGATTTGTTAAAGTAAATAAATAAATAAATAAAGATGTTCTGAATAAAGTTGCCTAACCCCATATTACTACTGGGCCTCCAAGTTTACCTCTAGAGATTTTCTTTTTCAGTAGCTCTAGGGTGAGAGATATAAGCCAAGCACATTGATACCCTCCTCCCTTTCTCCCCAAAGCAAACTGCTTCCCTTACCTACCAAGCTCATTCCTCTCATGTGTTGCATGAATGGAGAATTTGTTTCCACACTGTAGACACCAGACTTGGCTCTATGATTTGGCTTTGCCATGAGATGTGAATACATAGACTGCGTGCCAAGAACCAGCATGTAATTCTGCCATCTTTCCTCCCCTGTGATGAGGCCAGCATCTCCTAGACACATGCTGCCCATTCAGCTTGGTTTCTGTGATGACGAGATGAAGTCAAACTGCATTTGACCACAAAGAACATGCCAGGTGGGACATAAATATATCTTTGCTGTTGTAAGCAACTAAGATTTGGTGACTGTGTGAGAGAGTAAGATAGAATGACTTTGACTGACAGGCAATTTCAAGGAAAATGATGCTGATCAGAATTTCAATGGCAAATACCAGGTTATACATGGCAGCATGCAGTATGAACAGTGCTCTGAATTCACCGAAGTGTAGAGTTTACGACAGTCTTATAGAGTAAACAGAGTTCACAGTAATGTACTGTGTATCTCAAAATAGAAGGGAGGATTTTTAATGTGCTTGCCATACAGAAATACAGTAAGCATTTAAAGTGGTAGGTATGCTAATCTCTATGGTTTGACTCTTATACAATATATACATAAATTAAAATGTGTTATATCTCCAAATATGCTAAATTATTATGTATTTTTAAACATTCAAAATACACAAAGCCATCACATAAGAAACCAAAGGAGGAGAAAATCAGATGTGATATGTCTTAAAATCCTAGATGCTGTTTCTTCTAATGTCTTCTTTAATAAATAAATTGGTATTTACCCTATTCTTTAAATCTCAAACACCAGAGACATCTTTGATGTTTTTAATTTTTTCCCCCTTCCCTCATGTGCAAGGGCAGTTGGCTGTATCTACAAATATATGTTCAGATCCACTGCCTCACTCAGGTCCTGGGTTATTGCAAGCAACGCCTGACTAGTCTTGTCCTTGCTTCTGCAACTCTGGAGTTGACACTAAAGACACATTGATCTGCTAACAATATGTGGGTGATGATGAATGATATTGATCCATGCTAGCAAACTTCTAATCTCCCATTCACGTTGAAATTGACATTTTACCTCCTTACTATGGCCTAAAAGAACTCTAGAAATCGAGCCCCCACACTCTTTAGTTTATTTCACAAGTTCAAGCTACCCTGAGCTTCCCTCAGACTTCATAGGTCCTTTGCACTGCAACTAGTTCTTTAGTTGTTCACACAGCATCTCCTCCAGGAGGCTTTGCCTGGCATCTTCAAATTGATTTCTCACACAGCATTTCATTTCCTTCATTACATTGTATGTATTGGTGACTGAAATTATTTCGCTTCACTATTAATTGTCTGAGCACACATTCACACTAAAGTTATCAGAGGTCAGAGGAAAGACTTCATTCCTTCCATCACTGTATGCTCAGGAAACCTTACTAGGCATCTGGTATATACAAGACTGAAGGATCCAGAGGCATCACAGGTATTCATCAGCAAGCCATTTCTCTGAATATAGTGTTTGGTCAATAAATACCAATTGGTGAAGTGCATAAATGAACAAGTCAAGCAGTAGGGGGTAGGTTCAATGTATATTGTTAGTGGTAAAGCAGAAATGTAATAAGAAAGCAACAAAATGCTAATTGAGCTTGTGGATACATGTAGATCAAATATGGTTGACAGAAAACGAGCTCCTTCTTGGGACTCTTGAAATTATACAAGACTCTTTAAAATGTAAACATAACTCTGAGTCGCCAACATGAAAATGCCACGTCGACTTCTTTATTAGTGTAGTGACCATTCGGGCATATAGGCATAACTTATTAAGTGCTTTCCATGGTAAATGAAAGAAAACTGTATTTGTAATAACCACACTTGCACTGCTGCTTCTAACAATACTTTTATGTGCAGGACTTGACGAATCTTTTAGGAATTTTAATTAAACCACAGTGAGCTGGAATCCAGGTTGAGATTCACAGAGACTGTTTATCAGGGACATTCTTCCACTGGCTGAATGCAGAGCCTGCTTCTGCCCAGAAATTCACAGGCTGTCTTCCTGTTTTCAGGTTCTAATTTATTTTCCAATACTACAATGGCACTTTTCTTTCTTATTGTTTTGGGGAAGGTTGATGCTGTTATGATATGGTTTTGTTTCTGGGTTTGGTTAGTTTTGGGTTGAAATGGGGTCTCAATCCTGGTTGGCTTGGTACTCACTATATAGGGAAGAATTCTCAAACTACTGACAGTCCTCCTGCTCAGCGCTCCAAATGGTGGAGTTATAAGCATGTGCCACTGCTCCAGCCAAGTGTAGTATCGTCTGTGCAACATATAGCTTGTTCTGTTCCTTGACATCACAGGGACTAATGAAGATATAAATAAAACCTAAGTTCAGCAAGAGCTCAATGATTCATGTTCATGTTAGAGAAAGCCAGTGGGAAATTGCAAAACCTGAAGTCTAGAGAACTAGAAAGTGATATGTGCTTTTCCAAAAAGTACATTCAATAATGTAAAGTAAATTAACCAAGTATTGACTTTTGCTTCTACTTGGATGGAGGAAGCTAAATTAGTAATAGATTAAAATGCCTTTCAGGAGAATATTGCATATTGATTTGTCTCTTAGGGAGGGCAAACATTTATTTTCCTACAAGATAGCTTACATATTTTTTAATTCACTTTTTCAAAGCACTTAGAAAAATGTCAAGCCAGATGCAGTCCAACTAAATGGGAATTTTGGATCAGTACATCTGGATTAATATTTTATTAGTTTTTATTATTTTATTTTTAGAAATGTTTCTGCAAAACAGAAAAGTATTCTTTGCCCGCCATTGTCTATGTACCCTAACATTTTTCCAAGCTTGTCTCAGAGATTTCTGTTTAGATGTCTAAGTATTAATTACTTCTTCCAATGTGTTGTGACTCATACTTCAGGTAATCACTCTTCTTTAATGACTCAAGCAGGGAAGCCAGTGACATTTGAGACCTCTGGGAGGGAGAAAGGAAGTAGACACACTCTTTCCTCATGACCATCTCTCAAGACGTCATCTCACAGATAGAGACTGAGGCTGCTGACCAAGTCAGGGGTCACTCACCTCAGTTCATAGTTGAGGAATAACAAAATTATGTTGAAGCTGCATTCACGCAAGGAAAGAGTAAATCAATAGAGCAGGATAAAAGTCCAGAAAACCATATAATCGATAACTTTACATCAATGAGGATAGATGGTATTTTTAATAAGTGGCCCTGAATGGATAGTAAAATGTTAAAAAAAAAAGTCAACCAAACGATTTTTAATTTCCTATCTTATATCAGGTACACAAAAGAATACCAAAAAGAGCACAGATATAACTAGGAAAAAATAACCTACAGCATCTTCAAAACTCTGGAGTCTATAAATATTTTTGACCAAAACCCAATTGTCAACAAGGAAGAAATTATAAATTTTTATATTAATACTAAGACATTCTATTTATAAAAATGTATCAATAAGACAGTTGGAAAATATAGTACACTGGGTGGAAAATAATATTCTTATGTATATCTATAAAGGAATTAGTGGACATGATACAGAATTAATTCCTATAAATCAAGAAGAATGGCATACAACTCAACAAGGAACTGGGTGGTTATAAACATAAAGGAAAACTTCTGGGTAAAAAGAGGACCAGAAAACTGTCTTCATGTGAGCTAGTGGAGGAGAGGATCATCATCATCATCATCATCATCATCATCATCATCATCATCATTATATCATCATTACCATATCATCACCACCACCACCACCACCATCATCATCATCATCATCATCATCATCATCATCATCATCATCATCATCATCACTACTGCAAAGAGAGGAAGAGCATGTGACCAGATACATGAAAAGAACAGAGGAAAGATGGATGTCTCTGACAGCCATAAACAGCTTCAGTCATACAGCTCCATGATCCAAAGAAAAGCAACAGAAGACACTTCCAAGAGCAGCAAATTCTCTCATCGCTGATCAGTACTGAGACTTCACAGATATCCTGCTGAATACGAGCATTACTCCCAAAAAGAGAAGATGAATAAACCAACAGATGCACACATTGTAACACGAAAAACACAAGAAGGCAGAAAAAGCAAGGCAATGTGGTTTTCAAAATGCCGTAATTCCTTAACTACTTGCCCACAAATACAGTGAAGCAGAACAAGAAAAAGTCAGAAGATGGTAAATGACCTAAAATAGATAGAAAGAAGCAAATGAAATCAATCTAGACCCCAGAGGGGATCAGTAAAATGGAGGAGAAAATGAAGACATGAATGAAAAAGTTAGCAACGTAGACGGGAAAATCCAACCAGGAAATTCGGATTTAAAAAATTAGAAATGTTGCAAATGAACAACTGAATGAATCAAATTTTAAAACGTCGGAAGCATCCCTAACAAGGCTCAGACACGTAGAAGGAAGGACGTTAGGGATGGTGAATTCATTTGGTGAAATATTATGTTCAAATATAATAATAGGAAAAGTGAACTAGCACAGCATTTAATGTCTTTGGGATACAGTGGAGAAAATATCCCTAAGAATCAATCCATGGGTAGGAGAAGCTGAGATAAACACATCAAAAAGCAGAGAATCTATTCAATGAATTATAGCATAAAAGTTTCCAAATGTAGTGATGAGAATCTAGCTGAGGTAGTTACCGGTTTACCTAGCATGCCTGAAGCGCAGGACTAGATCCCCAGATCTGGCATGGTTGTGCTGTTTTGGATTTGAAGGCCAGAGGATCAGAAATTCAAGGACACTGTCAGACTATATAGCACTTTAAAAAGCAGCATCTGCTACATAAGACCCGATCTCCAAAAAGGCAAGAAGAAGACAGAAGAGAAAAAAGAAAAGGAGCAGGAGAAAGAAGAGGAAGAGGAGAGGGAAGATTAAACAGAAGAGGAAGAGAAAAAAAAGAATTGTTTTAAGTTCTCCCAAATCCAGACACAGAAATAGCTATCTACACACAAAAGGCATTTTAAACCACAAACAGACATGAGCAGAGCCAAACTGCTCTGTGACATGTATTTGTCAAGATGTGAAAAACACAAAGGAAAAAAACATTAAAAGACATAAGGGAAAAAAACAGCAACTCACTTACAAAGACAGAGACATCAGTGCAACCGCACATCTCTCCACAGTCAGAAGAACATGAACGGTATTTTTTTTTTTTTTGGTTTTTCGAGACAGGGTTTCTCTGTGTAGCCCTGGCTGTCCTGGAACTCACTTTGTAGACCAGGCTGGCCCCGAACTCAGAAATCCACCTGCCTCTGTCTCCCAAGTGCTGGGATTAAAGGCGTGCGCCACCACGCCCGGCTTAACGGTATATTTCAAGTCCTGAAAATAAATAATTGCCAATCAAGATTACTATGTTTAGAAGACCTGCCCTTTGAAATTGATAAAGGAATGAGAACATTTTAAGAAGAATACAAATTAAGGAAGCTCCTGACCACCACGTAAGCACTACAGAAGGTACATAGTACTATTCACATTGGAGAGGGAAGGGAGAAAATATTCAAAGAAAAGAACACAGAAAATGATAAATTTTATGCCAGAAATAAATAAGCAAAGAAGTGGGAAGAAATCCATCTTGTCTGACATAGTTAAGCATCAAATCCATAATACTTATAGAAAGACAACCAAAAAGATTAGAGAAATTAGTAAACATCTCTCAATAATAACTTTAAATATAAACGGACTCAAGTCACCAATAGAAAGATCCAGACTAGCTAACTGGATTAAAAAACACCAATCTAAGTATGTATTGTCTCCAAGAACCATACCTCATAACGAAGTTGCCCACTGAAAAGACTGGCGAGTGGAAATCAAATGCAAGCTGTTAATAGCTTTTTGATCTCTGATAGGGTAGATTTAAAAGAAAAGCTCATTGGAAGAGGTAAAGAGGCCATTACATATTAATAAAGAAATCAATTTATTAAGATATAACAATTATTCACATTTATAATAAATTATATATATAATTTATTGCTATATAATATATATATATATATATATATATATATATATATATATATCCTGGGACTCCAAGTTTCATAAAACAAACATTAATGCACATAAAAAAACATGTCTTATGCAATAACACTGGTAAATTTTCCTATCCTACTCTCATCTGTTATCCACATGAAAACTTAACACAGAAACCTCACTGTGTCATTAAACTGCCTTCCAAGGACAGATAGTTTTACCCATAGATTAGTGTATCTCTCCACTTCAGCTTTCCAGTAGAAGTTTCCTTTTGCTTCTACTCATTTTGATTCTAGATGGAGATTACCACAGAGACCCACCCACAACTGGTCAAGATAGAGAGAATAAGAGATTGTTTGATGCTTAGCAGCCTTTAACACAACATCTACATCATCCCTCCTCCTCCTCCTCCTCCTTCTCCTCCTCCTCCTCCTCCTCCTCCTCCTCCTCCTCCTCCTCCTCCTCCTCCTCCTCTTCCCCTCCTCCTCTTCCTCCTCCTTATTCTCCTCCTTCTCTTCCCTCCCCCTCCCCCTCCCCCTCCCCCTCCTCTGCCTAAAGCTCAGGGATCATTGCGGAAGAGTAACAGAAAAATTTTAAAAGCTAGACATGGATATGGTGGATGACTAAATGGAAACTTTTCCAGACACAGGTATGAACTCACAGCCATTGTAACAGCATTCACAGACCTACATAAGTTCAAGCCAGACAAAATCCCAGCACAGAGAGGGAAGTTAGTCATGAAATCCCACCCCCAGATAAAGTGCTGGTGGCTGCTGGAAGAGGAACAGACTTTTCCTTAAGGGAGTGGTTCTTGGCATATTAACCTTATTCCAGTGGAAAGCCACACGTTCAAGAATGCCTGGGTAGTGAAGCACAAATTTAAATTGATGGGCTTTAAAAAAAAAAAAAAGACACAAAGTTGGGAGTTGTGTGGGTAGGGAGGTGAGGGTGGTTCTGGGAGGAATTGGAGGAGGGGATGAATGAAATTCTCAAAGAACTAAAAACAGAAAAAGTCAAACCAGAATGCACCAAGAAGATCAAACACTATGACCAAGGTGGCTTCATTCCATAGATGCAATTTGATTCAGCGTGCACAGATCAATAAGTGAAATACTTCAGTAGACTTAAGACTAGAAATCATGTGATCATTTCAATAGAAGTACAAAAGGCTTTTGACGAACTTTAACATCCTTTCACAATTCAAAACCTTGAATAAACTAAGAATAGAAGGAATACCTCAACATAATAATAAATGTTATATATCACAAGCCTACAGCCAATATTATATAAAATGGTGAAATACTGAGAACACCTTACCTAAAGTCTGGAAAAAGATAAGGATACACATTCTCTCGACTTTTGTTCAATATAGTTTTTTTTTTGTTTTTGTTTTTGTTTGGTTTGGTTTGGTTTTTTGAGACAGGGTTTCTCTGTGTAGCCCTGGCTGTCCTGGACCTCACTTTGTAGACCAGGCTNGCCTNGAACTCAGAAATCNNCCTGCCTCTGCCTCCNNAGTGCTGGGATTAAAGGCGTGTGACACCATGCCCGGCCGAATATAGTTCTTTTAAATTTCCTTTTGCAAAAAAAAAAAAAAAAAATGGATGCACTGGAGATTATTATATTAAGTGCATGAAGCTACACTCAGATAAACATTGCATTTTCTCTCAATGTAGATTCTTGATTTAAACCTATACATGCATGTATATTAGAAGATGGTTATGAGAGAGGTAGATCACCTTATGAAAGGGAAAAATAGGACCCAATAGCATACATGTGACGTGAAAGTAGAAAAGGGGACTAGCTAGTCATATGGAAAGCAACCAGAGTGGGGCAAAGCACACAGAAGAGGACAATGAGAAAGTAATAATAGGAACACTCTATGGTGGTACACCAGCATGAACGTGTCATAGTAAAACCTACTGCTTTGGGTGCTATCACAAAAATTATTTTAGATTTTTATATCATTTAAATCTACCTAAAAGAACACTTCACAAGATAGGATATCCATTGGGCTAATAAATGCAAAACAGCAAATTCCATTATTCATCATGGTAATATTTTATTTTATTATGTGCACAGGTCTCTGTGTGTCCAAGTACATGCATGACACAGTGCACATATAGAGGTCAGTAGAGAACCTCACATGTCAGTCCTAAACTTTTACCTTGTACGAGGCAGGATCTCTGTTGTTTAGCACTGTGCTGTACACCAGGCTGGCTGGCCCGTGAGTTTCCAGGGGTTCACCTGTCTCCATCTCCCATCTCACTATAGGAATGGGACTCGTTACAGATGCTCACTACCATGCACAGTTCAACAAGTGTTTTACCTGCTGAGCCAGCTTAGATATATCTTAAAAATAATGATAGGTCACTGAATACCCATTACAATGAAAGAGACTCTACACCCTGTTAGAAAGAATGTAGCAATTGAGCCTCCATATATAAACCCAATAACAGAGCCTATTTCAGAACTGCATGTAAGAAGTCTTCGGCACTGTGTCTTAACATTTAAGCATCTCTCATGACTTAGAAGTCATATTACAAAAAAAAAAAAAAAAAAAAAAGGTACATGAAGAATATTCATAACCCCAAGCCCTTTCTCCTACAAGCACCAATATTCATCTCTCAGCACATATTGACTGGAATTGTGGGTCAATTCCAATTAACTGAAGTACTCTTGAAGGTTGGACCTGAATATCTATTCATTAGTAGAAAGAAGAGATAAATGATGATATATGCATCAGTTTCTGAAACAACAGGAAGCTGCTAGTGGAGCTATCCTTCACATATGTCATACTGAGTGACTGATGACGGTTTTCAGTAAGGTTTCAGTAGGGGTGAGGTAGGAGGGGAACTAGACTGCTCAGATATTTTGATTTTTACTTCAGAATCATCCAATTTGAGAAACAGAATCAAGACAGGCAGTTTATAACACGTTCGTAAACTGGAACCATGTAGTTTATGGATAAAATAAAGTCTCCGTGCAGGTTGCTGCATATTTCCATTTATTTTGATTATATTTGGAGAGGCAGATTTTACACGATAGCTTCAAACCAACATTAACCAAATTTTACACGAGCCATTTGAAAAAAGATCTAAAAATGTGCTTAGTTATTGGTATTATATAACGTTTATCAAGCACCAAGAGTGTGCTGAGAGCTGTACAGAACAAGCACAAAGACACAGTCCCTGCCTTCATAGAACCCCCCTCAGGTCTTCACGTAAACCTTTGCCTTACATTTCACACTCTATTGTTCATAAGGCATAAATAAGGAAGGTTGCTGCATTTCTCAGTTACTTAATAAATATCTCATACTCTTCAGTTATACCAACAGTTACTCAAATCTTTCCATTAAAATACAAATTTCTGTAGTACAATATATAGTATATAATGATTTGGTATTCACACAATTGACCACAATATTCTTGTAGGTTTGGCTATAGTTATAATAGGAAACATGTTGAATTCCAACATTTAAAAATTCTTCATACCATTTGACCATTAGCAGAGGGGCTTAGTGCAAAAATACAAACAAACAGGTAAGATGTCACTGTTCACAAAATGCACACTGCTTGTGTCTGACAAGGAATTAAGACAATGGCAACAATAGTACAGATATTCAGAATACTGATTGTTTTATCATCTCTATTAAGCTAGCCTTGCAGTTATTATTCACATGGATGCATGCCCTAAAATAATAAACAATTTATGATTAGCTAGCAGCAGATGGTGTGTGATTGGCTTCTTTGTGTCAGTAGTTTAAACAAGGGTGTACTGGAATAAGGTACCTGATAGCAGAGAGTGGAAAAGTTCTTTTGATTGGTGATTGCTTTTCTGCAAGGCTGTTTTCGAAACAATTTCAGATCATTAAAAAGATAAAAATGATTCTGAATTTCATCATTGGCTAGAGACATCTGAAAAAACAATCCCTTCAATGGTAGAGTTATCTGATTAGTTATTTAAATGCAAAAGAAAGAAAGAAAGAAAGAAAGAAAGAAAGAAAGAAAGAAAGAAAGAAAGAAAGAAAGAAAGAAAACAGGGAGGGAGGAAGGGGGAGAGAGAGAGAAAGAAAGAAGAAAGGGGGAAAGGAGGATGGAGGGAGGACAAGAAAGGAGGGGAGGACAAGAAAGGAGGGAGGGAAAGAAGGAAGGAAGGAAGGAAGGAAGGAAGGAAGGAAGGAAGGAAGGAAGGAAGGAAGGAAGGAAGGAAGGCAAGTCAACAAAACTGGAGTGAATTTGTAACATGCAGTGACTTTAAATTTGGGTATGAAACATGTACATTTTATAAAGACAGAAGGCCAGTCAGTCACCTTTACCTTGGGGCTGTTGCATTGCAACAGGAGATGAGAGAGACATATTATACTGAGGGATGTATACTTTTCTGTCAAGTAAACTTTGTCTTGCTTCATTATGAGTCTTGAGGGGTTAGGGGAACTAGGAAGAGTCTAGGATATAAGAAAATCAAGTCGGTGTCAAAAGGAAAGAGATCTAATTATAAACATCATCTTTTATGGATTCTGAGACCAGGCATCCATGGCCTCAGAAGCATGGCAGAGGTGTGGTTCATCAGCGCTAGACTTGGTACCACCTGCTTGGGGATGGCCACTTTCCAGAGAAAACCTCCAGTCTTACCTTGACCTTTATGGTCTGGACCGTGCTTTCCGTATGGGACCACCCTGAGTTGGACTTAAGAGCAAGGTTGCATTTATTTCTTTGCCTACTTCCCCAGAAATGAAAAGGATATGAGGAAAATTCTACAGAATCCATTCTCTTCTATTCTTGAATTAGTCTTATAATTATCTGATCTACATAGGGCCCATTAGAAATAGATTTGCCCTAGGGCAGTGATGATGAGTGGACTGTGATTGGCTTCATTTTATCAGCAGTTTCCATCACAGCAGTGCCATCTGGCCTCCATAATCCCACCTGTCAGAGGGAGGAGTCAGGCTGGGATCTGACAAGACTTTTTTTTTTTAATCCAAGAAGAGTTCGTCTCAGATGTTGAGCAAGCCACAGAGCAAGAAGTTGAAAACTGTTCTTTCTGATACTTTGATAGTTTAATCCGTGGTGTGGGGCAGAGTGGTTACGTTCCAGTGTGGTATAGAGTCATTGCTTACAAGAGGGGTGGGGTGGATCAAGGACTCCAAAGGATGTAACCTAATATCCTTTCTGGAGTGAATAAACAACCTTATTTGAAGTGCCCAATCTAAAATAGAGCACCAAAAGACTAAACTTCTGACAACAGACATGTATATATATGTATGTATGTATTATGTATGTATGTATGCTTGAATGCATGCATGTATATGTGTGTGTATGCACTCATTTTCAATAAGTCCTCCATTCTAAGGCTTAAGTTTCAGTCACCTAATTGAAGACCATAAGTAAACATATCAATAAAAATAGATACCATGAAGACCTCTAAGAAAAAAGGTCCCCTACAGGTGAGAGAATCCATCCCTCATCTGTTAGCATTATAAAATGCACTGACTATTCTTGGCTAGGGACAACAGGGCCTGGTGCAGCAAGCTCGGCATTATTTGGAAATATTTAGGATGGATGCTGGACTCCTATTGCTTTAGAAACCAAAAGGCTTCTCAGATTCCACTTGCATAAAGTATGCACACTTCCCAAAGTGATTATTCTTACTACCAAAATGTGTGTACACTCCAGTTTGTTATTAAATAGATTAAAGGTTGCTAGTTTCTGACAACCATTTTTTATTTAATATGTAGTAAGACATTAGACACAGAAGTTGATAAGGAGTCTTTCTACCCAATTATTGTCAAAGCACCAATCAGGTGGGGACAGAGATCAAACTCTAATAAAATTACAACAGCTTCTTGAACACTTGAAAAAATCTTGCTCTCGATATTTACTTAGTAAAGACAAAAAATGAAACTCAGATATTTAGACATATAGATAAATGATTAAATAGATGCTTTTTTTTTTGCACTGCTGACAAATATTTAAAACTCTGGAGTAAATGTTGTAGTTGAAAAGACCTTGGTACCTTTATCTATTGAATAAGCATTCAAAATCTTTTTTAAAGCCACATAAATGGTTGATACCAGTGGTGGGCGGAAACCATGGTTTATAGTTAGAATGCTAAATTGTCACCATTGTCTCTGCTCTTCAAGGCACAAGGACAAGTTCCAAACTCTTCAGAATAGAGTATCAGGGACCACCAAGAGTTAGAAAATCAAGGAACAGAGCCACATGCCAGAGCTGGAACCAAAGATCATTTAGGGTGGCTGTGACCTTCAAATATTGAGCATACCCCAACCAGCAAGGCAAGCTTCCCCACGTCACTTTGGGGACAACAAGAAGATTCCCTGTCCTGAGTATCTTGATCCATTCTACAAAAAGGATACTGTGTATCATGCTTAGCTTGGAAGTACAGCTCCTTCTTGCCTGGGCCAAAGAAGAAAGCTGCCATCAAGAGCTGCAGCAATTCAGACGTTCTCCAGACAATGACAGAAGGGCAAGATGGAAGTCAATAGCCCTTGATAAAAGTCTGAGGAGAAGCCACGTTCTTGTGGACACACATCTAGTCACATCACCAGCAACAAACTTAGAGTGTTAAGGAAAGAGATCTCACCCCTATGCTCTTAAAAAAAAAACAAAAACAAAAAACAAAAACATTATGTCAATGTCAGTCAGCTCCTTCAAAGAGCAGGTATTGGATCTGTTCTGTATAACGTAATGCCCACCATGAATCACCATCCAAATGAAAGAATCCAACTTTTATTTACTGATAATCCATGGCATTCCTTATGTGGAAAAGGATATTGTACTTTTGGAAATATAGTCAGAGTGTAGCTATGTCAAAGCTTAACAGCTAGGCAGATGTCGTCTTTCCAGAGTCTATACTCTCTGGAGAGGACCTTCAGCACTATAGAAAAGCATCCAGGATTTTGTCTCTACTCCAGCAGACTGTAGCCACAGTGGGGCCAGCTTTTGAAATTACAGAGAGAGATTTTGGGAGTCAGGAGCTGCATTGCATGTAATGCTGAGTCCACAGGTTCAGGACTTCATCGTGCAGATCGGCACAACAATGACGAGAATGACCGTGCATGCAGCAGCAGTGATAAGAGCAGCGATCTTGCAAACCTTGGCTCGTCTGAATTCAGCTTCTTTCCGTTTTAGTAATGAATCATAGCCTGGAGTATAAATATCTTCCATCCAGTACTCTAAGTTGTTTGGGTTTAAAGATTCTTGGGTCTAAAAGCAAAGAGAAGGTATTAGAAGTTAATACTTGAAACCAGGTCTAAGACATCCTGATGATTGTCACTCCTGGAGCACTTAAAAATAGTCTGCATCATGGTAAGATGCTTCCCCACCAGGCCTGTGCCAGCAATAGGCTGCCAGGGACCCATTCCATACACCACAGCCTGCACTGGCTCCTCCCTCACTAAAACTGATGCAACAGCTTCAACACAGGGGAACCCAGGGGTCATCTCTACATAAGTATGCAAAACGGCTGAGACAAACAAGACTCAATCTCAAGGCTACATGACCTAGAGTGATCTGCCTCCACGGTAAGGGAAGCAAAAAACAAAAAAAAAATTTCATTAAAAACTATTTTCTACCAGAAGCCTCTAAGAACAGATCTGTTCAAATCAAGACTGTCTTGTCATCTTCAGTCAGTTCATTTCTCAGAGCTTTTACTGAAAATCAAAGGCACCTCCAGCTTAATCAAAATGGAAAATATTTCCATTTCAAGCATTTGCAAGAGCAAGTTAGAACACTGTTCAAAGTCAAGGACTACAGACTCATAGCAGACGGTCCCCACCCTGCTCGGTGATGATTCTACAGTAAGTGGCACTTCCCCCTAAAGCCAGCTCCTACAACAAATGCCTAGCCAGGATTAATGTATTGTCGGCAGAAGAAAGTATCACATTTAACCTACATTTCCCATGAACCCTATTGCACGGCGATGGCTATAATCTATTTCCATGAAGCAAAGCTGTGCTCTTGGTTTATGTCAAGCATTTAATAATGTGTCACACACAAAAATGCAACAACATATTACAGTCCCAAGTGAGGACACCTAAACCTCTCAATCATAAATCAAATACCATTTGTGAGTTGCTTGAGTTTTATACATATGAGCACGTTAACATTAATCACACAGAATTAAAAAAATAAAATAAAAAAATAAAACACCCCAGGCTTGCCACACTTCGTGGAGTGGGGGTGACTAGCGCGTCATTCCCCACCTGCCCTGCTATCTACTTTCTTCTGCATCTTGCTCTGTGCCTCTTGGAGCTGCAGTGCGGGCTCAGTCAAGGGAAACAAGAGGAGAGAAGGTTGGACTGATGGTCCTCCCAGAGTTCTTCCTTCTGGGTCATACCTGCCACCAGCTGGACTCCTACCAGAGTCTAACTGGCAGAGCTGTGCGCCATAGTGTGTTTCAGAAGCAGTTCCCTGTCCTTGACCCTTCAAACCCAAGAAAGGCCACAGCTCTTCTCTCCCTTCAGCGCTAGTGTCTGGGTATTGCGGTGGCTAATGCTGGCTCTCAACCTGCTCACGTTTACAGTGAACAATCCTCTTTACCAGCTTCCCATCATCCCTTTGGGCATACCATCTGCATACTGTAGGGGGCTGACAACCCACTGCCATTCAGCCTCAAGATTTCATCTCCCTACTGTTGATAACCATCATATATTTGGGGAGAGAGGGGGCCCATAGACTATGGACTGCAGGCCAGTTCTAGCTAGCCTCTACCTCAAAGTAGGTTTTCTACTTTTAAATCACTTAAGTAAATCAAGTGAGGATAACATTTAATGACATGTAAAAGAAAAAAACTGTATGAAATGCTAAATTTGACGCACAAAAACAAGGTTATCAGAGGAGTCAGGCCCATTCATTTACAGATCATCTGGAGCCACTCTGGTGCTACTGTGGGTAGGTGGGGCAGGCTGGACGACACTGTATAGTGGCAAGAGGTTAGAACTTACAAGGGCTGACTTCAACACTGTTAATAAATTCTGCAAGCTAGATGGAGGAGCAGAAGCCAGTGCAAGCTGCCCACAATACCCCAAATGAATACAGAATGTTCTCATTGGAGGGAAAGCCCATAAATGTTCTTGGAAGAAACTCCTAGGACCTAGTGTCCACTACCAGCACACAGAAGCCTCTCCCTGAAGCTGACCTAAACAGCTCGGCAGTGCCTAAGTTCCACTGTTTAGAATTTGTGTTGTGTGTTTGTGTCATTGCCCCTTAATACACATGCACCCAAACACACGCATATGCAAACAAGACTTACATATATATATACATGCATAGGTATACACAAGAAAGAGAGAGAGAGGGAGAGGGAGAGAGGGGGGAAAGGGGAAGGGAGGAGGAGAGGGGTGGGGAGAGGGAGAGGGAAAGGGAGAGAGGGAGGGAGAGGGGGAGGGGGATTGAAAGCTCTGTCCTTTATGAACACAGTTAGGCCCTGTTTGTTCTCCCTGACATGAAAACCCTTCACTTTTCCCTATCGGTTTTCCTGACAGAAAACCTCAAGCTGCCCTGGCACCTCACCACAGAGAGATAATCCCCAGGGATAGCACACACATACTCAGTTGTTAATTAGACCTGCGGAATGATGAAACACTCAAGGAGGAAGATCCAAGGTGGCCCTGTCTTGTTGGAATACTGACCTGACACATGAGTGCTGTGCCCAGGAAGATGAGGTTTAGGTGGGAGGTTAGACAGAACCTAGACAGAACCGTCCCTGCCTTACAACCTTGAAGGCAAACCCTGGCTGCTATGGCCAAACAAGCTGCTCTTTCCCCTGTTTTCCAGGAAGGATGCAGTACACACAGGGACCAACAGATCCTGTGCTTCATTCTCCCCATCATGGGTAGAAGGAACTCAGCCTCTTTTCATAGCTGTCTACACTTGGTTAGAAGTTAAGAGTCTGCCCATGAAATAAACTATTTTTAATTATTTTTTTTCCAATAACCTCAAGCAGTAATGGCACCATAGCACAAAGAGGTGATCCCCAGATTCCCAGGGACAGCACCAGTGGGCACACTCAGTTGTTAATTAGGCCTGCCAAATGATGAGAGCCAGGGCTACACCAGTGCCTACTTGATCTGTGGATATCACCAATGGATTTACATGAGGATAAAAATGGACCTGAGAAAGCTGTTGCAACGCTAACCTGGACCAACACTGGAATCTCTGCAACCAAACAAGCTGGAGCTTCGCTCTCTGAGGATGCTCTGTGTCTGCTCTGCCTTGCTACCAGCACATCCCCAGGCGATGGATGGGTGCTCTATCCTCAAAACATACACCCGGAGTCTCTGCCCTTCCATTGCTACACAGGCACCTAAAGCTCTGTAACCCAAATGTCCAGTTTTATTTTATTCTTTCTAATTTTATCGTTATACTTAAAAACACCAACTTACCCAAATTGTGTGTTTGTAAATACAAATCCCTCTCTCTCTCTCTCTCTCTCTCTCTCTCCCTCTCTCTCTCTGCCTAAACTTTCAAAATCTGTTTTCAAAGTCACCTTCAGAGCACCGTGCAATATTGCTTATTGAAACCTGTTGAGCTGTTTCTAACTCTGAGTGTTTTCTAACTGGCAGTTGTGATAACTCAAGACACTGATTCGAGGGTTGCCACATATAGCAAAGTTGCACAGAGGTCTGTTTGTGGGAGACCCAAGACATGGTCTAGCCTGCTTGTCATCAGGAAGATGACAGGAGAAACAGCAGCCCCAGGAGATAAATGGCATGTGGTATGCGTGGAGAGATTATATACATAGAGTACGCTAGGGGAGGGGAAGCTTAAAATGTTCCAGCTGCTGCCGCAGACCTGTTACCCAGGATTGGGCCAGGGCTCCCTTAAATTGCTACCATTCAGGAGCTCAGCTATTGCAAGCCTTTTGTCTAAGATGAAATTCTGTTAAACTCCTAACTACAGGAGAGGAGGGGAGGGGGAGGGAGAGAGGGAAGCGGGGAGGGGAATAGGGGGTTGGGAGAGGAGGAGACCTATTGCCCTATGGTCCAGTATAGACTTAGACCTCTTTAACCTGGACCAATTAATTCATTGAGCCTCCTGCTTCCATTGTTTCCTGCTTGGTAAATTAGAGGTGGTCATAGTAATGCCTGCCTCTCAGACAAATATGTCTGAAACCGAGAGATAGATGTGGAAAGTACCAAGTACATTGACTGACTTCAGCATCCACTACCAACTCCTGAGTACCATGTCTCTCAATATCTACTCAGTGCCAAGCCTTTTACATAGATTACATTCAATTCTCACAACGATGCTATTGATGTCAATAGTTAATCCCCACTTCACAAGAGAGACACCAAAGCTAAAGTAGGTGACATAAGTGTTCCAGGCCACACAGTGCTCTTTGGAAGCTTGGATTAGGCCTTGGTGCTGTTCAAATCCGGTGTCTTTTCTCTGCCACATGCTGTACCTCCCATACCCTCTTTGTATGGAGCAAGGCCAGGACCCAAGAGCCTGGTCACTGGGCGCCTACAGACAGCTGTCAGCAACCATATTTCAAATGGTTAGGCTGTCTGGAGAGAACTCATTCCCTAGGTTCTATGGCCTTGCTGTCCACACAGCGAAATCCACAGGTGGCCATGATGATTCCCTTACAGTGATGTGGAAACAGACAGTGCTGTGAGTGGAACCACCTAGAGCTGCCCACCAAAATAAAAAGTGCAGCCAAAACCCAGTCCTGCGGTGGGTGAACAAGAAAGCATGCCCTCTAGCCATATGGCATTCACAGACCTTCCAGGAATGGCTCTTACCTGGGGTGGCTCCGTATGGAAACATAATCCATAGCTTGGCTCCCATAAACATGCTTATCCCACGTGCTACATATGGAAGGAGAAATCAGCTTGTGTTTCATTAAACAGTTTGGCTCAGGTCTTGGGAGCAAAGATTAGAATTTGCACTTGGTTTTCAAAGCATCATTAGCAAATCAGACGGCCAACAAACACATAAAGCAAGGCCCCTCATTGTTAAATGCTTACAAACGAATAGGCAAGGTATAAACCCCCTTGTTTAAAATAGCAACTACAGTGAAAAAAAAGACCTCTCTGCTCTCTTGTTTATTAAGGTTTAGAAATCCATGGTAGGGACCCAGGGAGTTTAAAGGTTGAGAGAGAGAGGCCAGACTGACATCATCCATCGCCCATGACGGGGCTCCTCCCACCCAGGAACAGAGAGGCTCACCTGCAGGTCCAGAGCTGTCAGCTTGCCTTTGTCACCGGAGTTCCGAGAATATTCCTCTATGGTCCAAGAGGGCTGTCCCCGCTTCACCTCAGCTAGCTCAGTCAGCCGCATGTCTGTATACAGGGGGTTGCTCTTCATGTGAGCCTTGAGGGAGGTGGGGTAAGGATGAGGGCTGAACACCTGCTCCACCAGGAAGCCATCTTTGGGCTGCTTGGGCAATCTGTGCTGTGGGGGGATGTCATACTGCCTGTCTGCCTGCAGAAGGGCACAAAGATATCCAGAAAAGCCACAGAGATACCATCAGGTCTCACAGTGCATTTGAGTAGCTAGCCAGCTTTTTAAATCAATGAGGTCCCAGCAGACACCCAGGAAGCAACACGAATTTACTTAGGAACACGTACAATGTCTGCCTGTTTGGGAATTCTCTGAAGAGAGCTTCTGATCTTGATAATACCAATAAAATCACATGTTTCCACAACAAAAGTAAGTTCTTTATAACCTGTTCCTAACACCTTCTTTACCTGAAGTGACTCTGCTTGTGTAGTTGACCAATGGAGCTCAGAAAAAAAGACTCTATTATTTGTCCCAGGACACAGAGCTGATTACACTTGGGTTCTAAACCTAATAAGCTGGCTTTGGAGTCTTTGCTTGGCTCCTGCATGTTGACTTCTTTCTTTTCTGTCCCATTTTTTTACCTATACTCAGTGAGTAAACGACATGGGTCATTCTGCATGGAATTACCCAAAAGTGCTACTGAAAGCCTGCCGTGGAAGGGAGAAACTAAGCCAGATGGGGAGTGTCTAGTGACTCCCAGGTGACACGTGGCTCTCTCCGTGTATCTGTATCTGTATCTTAAGTGTGCCTATCTCTTAAGATAAAGGAGAAGCTTGGGCAGCAGTGTGGAGGTAGGAGAGTGTCTGAAATGGCTTAATGTCAATCATGCCCTCAGGCCTTGAGGCATATCACAGTCCTCTCTATTCTCGGTGAACTGCTAAGAACAGGGTCTCTGCTCTTTCTATTTTCACCTCGAGGCCACGGGGTTTCCACATAAATGATCCTCTAGCAAGAGCTCCATCATAAATGAGATGGTGTTTCTCTCTGTGATCTAATAGGACTGTGTACAGACCCTTTAGCCAGAACTTACCATGCTGACCTGTAACTGTTTGTCTGCCAGCCTGTCTCTCCCACTGGACTTTTGAGTTCTTCCAAGGCAGGGGAATGGCTTGTTTATGTTTTAGTTCTGGCTCAAAAACAATGATGTTAATAAATAGGGCAATCCATAAAGATTTGTCCAATGTTACAGCTCTGGGCATGTGAGAAAGGGAGAAAAGCCTTCTGTAATACAAAGAGGGGGAAAAATGTAATGGAGGCCACAGGACACACGGACACACGATGAGCAAATGTGGTAGCTGTGAGAGTGCCTATCACATCCCTGGATTTGGGCTAGATGCCCACATCTCAGTGCACCTCATCCACCAGCTCAGAAGCAATGGGTAAACCTCAGCTCTCAAGGCTTTGCAAGGAGGTACAGATTGGGGTAAGTCAAACAAGAAGATGGATGGATTTCCTTCTTATTTTCTAACCCATCAAGGCCCAGGAGCTTCTAAGAGGCTCCACTGGTTTTCTTTATTCCACTTACATCCCATTTCCCAGCCTTTGCAGAGCTCCTCAAGTAAGCAGATCATGCACAAAGCCAAGGGTGGCAGACATTCTCAGGAGGATAACCTTGGTCATAGCCACTGGGCTGACTGTATATCTGCCACTCTGCCTCGTGCCAGATGTGCAGCATCTCATACCACTGACTCGTTAACATTTCAAGCATCAGAACTGGAACTATCCCCGCTGAGGATGTGGAAGATCGGGGCAGAGAGTTTAAGAGATAGACTCAGTGCTGCCCACACAGCTATGGAAATGACAGAGCCAGGATTTAGACTCTCACGCTCCTAAGAATATCTCATCAAGGCCAGGCTTGTACCTGCTACTGATGGATTTTATCCTCTAAGATCGTAGTCAGTATATACATACATAATCTGTATGTTTGAGTAAAGGGTTTTTGTCTAGTACATCTGAACAAAGAGAACGAGTGCTAGAGACAGAGACAGTCAACAAACCCTGTAGAAGTATCCAGGTATGTGTGAATGAAGAGGCCTTGAGGAACACGCAGAACCCAGAGGCCTGAGAATGCAGAGATCAGCACCAGCCACTCTCACCTCATCCTAAGCACAGAAGAAGTAAATCATACCAGAAGTAATGTAGAAATGATGTGAAGAAACATTTGATCATCTAACAAGGCCTGGCTGTAACAATTCCTTAAATATTTACTGAGTAGGTGGCTGAGTGAGTGGCCATAGCCTTTCGGGGAGAAATACAAGTAGATTCATGAAGGCAGGGTGGGCTTTGAGGTAAAATACAGCACTTTGGATAGAAATAAGTATGTGAAATTCGGGCTCCGTGCGTATAGGCACTTGCTACCAAGCCTGATGATCAGAGTTCAATCTGCAGGACTCACATGATAGACAAAGATAAGTCAGCTGCTACAAGCTATCCTCTAACTCCACATGCATGAACACACACACACACACACACACACACACACACACACACACACGAGTGAGAGAAAAAGAGACAGCGACACAGACAGAGAGCTAACAGAAAATCTTCAAAAGACTGGGTGAGAATTTTAAGATTTTTTTTTGCTGAGGCAAAGGAGACTGCAGAGGGTGTGGGAGCAAGAGGAATTGCACACTCATAGCAAGAGGCACTGCACACCTATAGAGAATTCTTTTAGGGAAGCAAACACAGAAGCCATCCGTGAGATGAGGTGGGAGATGGGGGTATGGTGTGAAAGCTGCACTAGAGGATGCCAACAAGCAACCAAAGCAGAGATGCATGAGAAATCGCAAAAAGGTAAATAGGTCGACGCTGGCAGCTAGATTGAACATGTGTGAGCCACAGCTCATGTGGAGCTCATCCGCAGGGAACATGGCTGGGTTATGGCCATTCCCCACAAGTGAACCGAAGAGGAAACACTGGCTACAAAAGGAACAGAAAGTATCATCCGAGACCCGAGGACTCTGAGAACTGGGCATGGCGACAGGACATTCTGAAGGCCTGGTCTTCAGCAATTTCTGACACTGGATCAAAGCTGAAGACAGCGACCAAAGCTGGTTACCCCGAGAAAGATCATCAACAAGAGGTGGTAAATACCATGAGGAAAAGTCACAATAAATATAGTCATGCAGTCTAGTGGGGTTCCTTCACACAGTAGCGTCTCGATGTGAGACATTTTGAGTGGACCTTACTTAAGGTGGTAGCCAGCCCTGCTGGTTTGGCAAAGCCGTGGAGGTCAGAGTGGTTCACTTGGGGTTGGCAATACAATCACCTAACCATGTGAGTTCTCTAATCGCCATTTTTCAATGTTATATAAGACCCTAGGTTCCAGACATCTCGCCTGAGCCTGGTATCTATGGCAGGTAGTATAATGGGGAAAAGTGCCATGGGATACAAGGGCTTCTTTGGGATCAGAAAACAAAAAAATAATGCTCCTTAATTTTTCCTTTCCTCTCATTTGGACCCTGAATTCAAACTCATTTTTGCAAGTTTTGTCTATCTGAACATCACTTGGGAAACCTGCACCTCTTCTTTGGCTCCTCATCCTTAAAGCCCACCCTACTTCTCCCTCCCAAAGACAGACAGTCCAGTCCTCAGAGACCCTGGGAGGACAGCGCATGGCCTGTCCAAAGACCACAGAAGCTGAGAGTGGCAGGAAGACAAGCTACAGCCTGAAACTGCATTGTGCTGGCAGAGAGGAGTCACTGGAACCTAGCTGGAGTGCAGGGATAGGATGCGTGTCCCTGGAACAGTCCCTTTCACCACAGGACAAAACAGGGAAGTCTTTGAGCACATACATGCTTGGATTCCAGCACTGGTAGAGGGAGGTCTTTGATAAATGGTCAAAAGTGGCACTCACAGGAGAAGTGCATAGTTATGTAGGAAAAAGGCAACTAATGAGAAGAAGAAGACATTTTTTTTATGATTGGTTGCTTTTCCTTGGCGGAACAATGACATCATTTCCTTATTCTTAGTAATAAACTATTCATCTTATAGCGGAAGGGCTCATATTTTCAAGAGTAATATAATGCATGCAACAAAATTGATGCACGAGACCTAACAGCAAGGACACCAGCAAGCCTCTTCCCTTGCTTGCCTGGTACAGATCCTACTACTTCAGCAAGGACAAGAAGATGACCTTGGTGATGTTTGCCTTGCCTTGATGCACTCCCCCTCCTGCAAAATCCTTCTCACACCACCTGTCCAATATCCCGACTGCACTGTCTACTGGCGGCAGCATCCCAGCATGAGTGCCACCCAACTGACTGGCACCTTGGCAGAACAAACAGCCTGCTCGTGTTGCCCTCCCTGTTCTAATGTGCAGAGCCTGCCAATTCTGGAAGGGGAACCAGCAAGGCACAGTTACCAGCAAGAGGCAAGGGTTTTCCATGGAATGTCTGAGGCTGTGACTATGCTGAAACCAATCACAAGAACTTAAATTTCCATTACCTCCTTAGACTTCCGATGCCAATCTTTGTTATTGGCCGGGCCTGCATCTTTTATCTCCTCCTCGTTGAGGCTCATCCGGTTGGTGTATGTGATGGTTCGCCAGTCTCTGGGAGAGTTCGAGATGCTGGCAATTTTAGACTCTGTGGCACTGTTCTCCTCAGTCAGGGACCTGGAAGATGGCCTGGTAAAGAGGCTTTTCTTTAAGGCCTTGACACGCAGGCTTTCACTGTTACTTCCACTGGCGTCTGAGCAGCACCAGTCAGGGCTGTTCTCCAGCTTAGGTCCGTGGGAGCCACTGTGTGCGCGGAAGACCCTCGGAGAGGCGCTGTCATCAGAAGGTGCCTCACTCGTCAAGGAGTTCAGGTCAATCTGCACATTCACTTTCTCCGGCTGCTGTATTTTCTGATCCAGTTTATTGAGTTTCCCAAGGACCTGGGAGATTTCCTCTCGGACCCCTGACAGCGATTCCAGCTTCCGCTCGATCTCACCAATCCTGAGAACCAGTTTGCACACGCTGCTCTTCAACTCTTCCTCCGAGTGATGGACGTTTTCAGGCCGGTTGCACTTGTCTCCCTTGCTGCTGGAGACCCCATTGGTGATTTTGGCGAGGTGATGCTCTGGCGAACTATCACAGTCTGACTTATGAAGCTGAGACAAGGAGCCGGTGCTGTTGTAGCAGGATGACTGTATCACTCCCGTGGAGCCGCTGATGCTCATGTCATCGAGAAACCGGAAAATGTCACTGATGTCGTCGCTGACGATTTCTGAGTCATCGTCCGACTGCTTCATGGCATGCCTGTCACTGTACTTGGCCTGACCCGAAGTACACAAATCTTTGCATTTTGGGGGGTCCAGCACATGCTGCTCTGTCTGGGTACCCACACTGCTGGTGTCTGAGCTATGCTGCCCACTGGTGCAGCTGATGCTCTTGTCTTTAAACTTCTTGACTGCTTCGTGCTTCTCCAGGTCAACAGGGGACGAGATCTCTTTAGATTTGAGTCCATTTGGTTTCACTGCATAGCCAGCAGGGAGAACCTTCTGTTGATCCTTTGGCACCAGGTAAACTGGATGCCTGTCTGGGCCTGAGAAATTGGGAGTCTGGCTGCCAGAATTTGGATAGCGTAGCTTCTCTTCAGAGGGATTTCTATTGAAAAAGGAGCGTTCGAAGTCAGGCACTTCCTCCGTGTTTAGGCTCCAGCTTTTGGCGGGCCATGGAGTCTGTTTACTGGACCTCCCTGGACAGCGCCTGGTATCTTGTGTTCCCATCACTGGAGTGGGTCCAAAATAGGTAGAGGCTTGAAGGTCATCTAAGCTTTCATGCTTTGCCCGCCTTTTGTCAGGGATGGGGGAATACACCGGATTCAGGTACTGGTTGTGGTAAGGCATCTCAAAGCTGTGGTTGAAGAAGGGTGGCTTGTGGAGCTCCTTCTGATTCTGGGGCTCCCTATGATCCTCTTCTGCTTTGTTAGTTGTACCAACCAAACTGGGGGATACAGTCATGAGATTGTGGAAGTCTTCTTTGAAGATGTTCCTTTTCTGAACACAGGACTGAACCACAAATGGTTCCTCACTGGAGATGAAGGTCTCTTTGATGCCTTGGCTGATGGGCAGAGAGTCCTGATCTGAAATGGACTCGTTCTCAATATTCATGGGGAAATAGGTCCTCTGCATCTCACAGGGCTGAGGGCTGGCCACAGAATAGGGGGACAGGGCTTGCAGCCTATCCAGAGAGGCTGCCCGATTTTTCACCTCTTTGCTAACACCCAACAGGAAGTTGGGCTCAGAGGCAGGGACAAACTGTGGGCATTCCTTACAGTCCATCTTCCGGCATTTGGATGACTGCCTGGTGGGGTAGCCTCGGCTGAAGGGTCTCTCACTCAACTCACAGTTCAGAGGCTCACAAACTGTCGGGCTGCACACCTCGGTGTCGGACCGGCAAGACTCAAAGGATGCTTCCTTCTTGCGCACCTTGTGGCAACTTGTGGGCAGCTTCTCCTTGGCAGTGCCCCCATTCATCTGGATCAGGTTGAAGATTGTCACGATATCTGCTGCCACCATGATTTTCTTTGACTGCTGATTATTTACAGAGCACTTCATCTTGTCTTTGAATAGAGTGGCTGGAAAGTTGGGATCGAGGCATGCTGTATAGAAAAGCACGCTTCTCAGTTTGGCAAGCTGAGACAGATCAAACTGGGCACAGAGTGACTTGCACAGGTCTTGATAGGAAACGGTATTTTGTTTACTGTCCAGTTCTTCTAAGATCTTCACCAAAAAGAGGGAAGCTTCCTGATTGGCCTCCATGATTCAGATGTGCAAGTTCACTGACTACACTGGAGCATCAGTCAGTTCTATCCTGACAACAGCAGAAAAGAAAGGGAGGAAAGGCAGTTAGAAACAGCAGCACAGGTCTAGGTCCAGGTTGGTCTGAACCATTTAAGGAAATACAAGAAAAGCATTTTAATAACTAAAAGTGGCTCAGGGCTTTAAAATGTTCACAGCATTTGACTTAACAATTCTTTTCCTAGGAATTGACCTTAAAGAAGCAATCAATAAAAAATTAGACATGTTCACCTGTGAGGTTGAACAATTCTTTCACAGGATTTGCCTAAGACCATTGGAAAACACGGATATTATATTATGATTATAAAGGTAGCAAAATTACAGTTATGAAGTAGCAATAAAAACAGTGTTATGATTGGGGGTCACCACAATATGAAGATTTGTATTAAAGAGTCAGAGCATTAGGAAGGTTGAGATCCACTGTTCTAGATCTTTCAATAAGCATCAGTTACTACACTGACATATATATTTGTCAAAACCAGTCAAGATACTGCTAATATTTGTGCTCTTCATTGTGTGTAAAATTTATAGGAAAAGAAATCAAACTCACTATTGGGCTTGCAACAGTAATCTGCATTAAAAAGTATTTAGGGGCAAAAGTATAGATGCCTGCAAGTTATTCTGAAGTATGTAAGAAATCACACAGCTTGGTGATGGATAGATATGTGATCAACCAAATATAGTAGACTGTTAATGGCTGGATCCAGATGGTGGATGCGTGATTATTCAAGATAATATTCTTCCAACTTTGCTGCAAGACTAAAAATTTGCATGATAAGATATCGAGCTAAAGAGAGTACCGTTTCAGAAAGAGATCCGTATTTAAAACCCAAATTTAACAACTGTTTACATTTTAGTACACATCATCTTCCTTCATTTTAGTTTCTAGGAATGCATAATTTCGAATCATGAAGATCTTACTTTATGCAGATTTATTTTCATAGTCTCTACTCAGTAGAGAATCATACTTTTATTGTAAAAGTTTTATACAATTTTTGAGCTAAGGCATCATTTGTATGCAGTAAAATTTACACTTTTAAGTGTGTTGTTGCTTGCACTTGATGGATGTATATAGCAAACACAATGACCACAATGCAGACCACCATTCTAGACGATTTCTCCATGCCCCTTACATCTTATTCCTGGCAACTACTGATCTACATTTCAGAATGGGAATAAAATGGGATTATATAGTATAGTGTGTAGTCTTTTGACTCCGGCTTCTTTCATGCTTTATTCATATTACCTGTCCTGGCAGGTTTTTTTTTTAATCTGATATGTTGCACTGTAAGAATGTACATTTATAACATTTTCGTGTTCAGTGAAGCTCACTGTGTGCTGTAACGTATTTTACTTACGCATTTCTTATTATCTGGATGTTTACAATAATTTTGTTGCTATTATGGATACCATATAGTGGACATTGTCATTTCTAATTTTCATTGGCCAGCCAAGCCTGCAGAGGAGGGCTGCCCTGAACAAGTGCAGCTACAGAGCTGCAGTCCCTCTGCAGATTTTGTCAGTCCCACTGCAGAGCTTGCCTCTAGCCCTGAATTTCAACTAATGACGGCCTGCAAACTTACCCTATGGAAAAAGCCACGCCTGTGCCTCAGCCCCTGATGTCAGCTGCTGACCCAGGGAGACTAGCCTAGTCAGCCTGCAGGACACGGCACCCTTCCTCATAGTCACTTTGTTGAGCATATTGTTGGTTCTGCCTTTGTAATGGTCACATCAGTGCGGAGTGTTCCCTCTTTTTTCTCCCCACACTGGCCACCCTGATTGCTGCCCCGCAGGAGCTTTAGGTGGATCCTGGACCAGGCATGCTTCCCATACTAGGCCTAGGCCACATCAGTGTCTTTCTAAGAGATGAAATGGAAGTTTCAACCTTCACTCCCAAGGGTCCACTGGCAGGTGTAGGCCCTCCATAGCACGTGCAGCTTCCTTGTGTGTATGCCTGCTATCACTGCATTCAATTCAACTGAGGGCAAAAAGGAAGAGAATCACAGCATGAGCTAATCTGAAACAGGAAAATTTAAAGCATCCAATCGAATCAAATTCCTAAAAGAAAACTCCCTGTTGATAAACATAGGCACCGACTTCTGAGGTTTAAGATGTATCAGTGGGTACAGACTGTGGGTTCACTTCCCTGAGCTCATGCTGTGTAGAAAGGGCCCACTGAAGCCAGGTTTGTTACCCTCCTGGGATCCCAACACGTACAAGGCAGACGCAGGAGGATTACTGCCAGTTCCAGGACAGCCCAGACTACAAAGTGAGTTCCAGTCCAGCCAAACTCTGTCCCCCAAAGACTAGACATGTTCTAATTGCCATTGATTTTTAAATTGACAGTGTTCTGGAAGGTCTAGCTCATTTTCAACAAAAGCAATTCATTTCCTCAGACTATACTTAAATAGCAGGAGGCCATGGGCTCTTGCTCTGTCCTCAGGGCAGCTGCTCTTAATAGGCTTGTATAAATCTTAGCATGGTATCTGCCATGGATATCTGGAAACTCATGGCTAGCCTTTACTTGCATGAGAAAAGAAAATAAAGTTTAATGGGCTCTGTTCCTGCCAGGGACAAGCCACCAGGAGATGGACTTCGCCCACACAGTGCCTCTGCCCTGCCCCAGTCCTTGCTTCCCTCCGATGAAAACATTCTGTGTCAGGATGTTCTGGCTTGCTAGAGGCGAGGACAATCTGTCACGCTTGGTCCTGAAGTAAATAAATGGGAGTAGCTATCGGAGTAGAGGACAAATGAATGTAATTTAGAGAATCGTGTGCAGCAAATGCGTACCGTATTTTATGGATTTGGTGGCACAAATTGCATTCATAGCAATTTTTTTACTTTAATCCCTGTAACCACCTTAAGAGACCTCTTTTACTTTCACAATTACTCTCTGACAGATGAGGAAATGGGACTGGGGAACTCAAAGTGCTATAGCAACTGAGAGCAATAAGACCTAAATCCAGGACTGCTGGGCTGAGCTTACTCCAAGCTGTGTACACTGTGTACCTCCCAGGAAAGCCCCAAGATATGGCTCCCCAGGGAAGCCTTCCCTGCTCTCACTGTTGCTTTACTTGGCTTAAATGCATCCCCAAAATATCTATTTGAAAAAAAAAAAAAAAGAACCTATTTACAAACCTAAGACTCATTGTCTCCTTATGAAAGTATAAAAGCTGTGGGTAAGCCTGGGTCATGTTTTATTATTATGAAAACTGGCATTAGAGAGTTGTGGAGATGGCTCAGTAGTAAAGTGCTTGCTGTGCAGACATCTAAGATCTAAGTTTGGACAGCCAGTGCCCACATAAAAAAGCCAGGCACTGCAGCGTGCCTACGTAGCCCCAGTGTTGGGGGTTAGGAGGAAAAGGATGAACAGATTCCTGGAGCCCATCAGCTTCCTAGCCTAATCCAGTCAGTGAGAGTTCAAGGCTCAGTTTAAGACACCCCCCCACACACACACACACCTCCAAAATAAAGTGGAGAGCAATAGGGAAATCACCCAATGTTAACAATGAATACCTTCATATTGTGCTGGTTAGTGTTTGTCAACTTGACATAAACTACAGTCCTTTGGGAAGAGAGAAGCTTAGTTGAGAAAATGCCTCCATTCTGCTTAGCTCCAGCTGAGTCTCTGGGGCATTTTCTTAATTAATGATTAACGTGGGAGAGCCCAGCTCAGCACGGGTGGGTGGCGTCACCCCTAGGCAGATAGTTCCAGTTTTATAAAAGGCAAACCGAGTGAGCCATGGAGAGCTAGACAATAACCAACATTCCTCCATGACCTCCAGTTCAGTGCCTGCCTCCAGGTTCCTTCTTTGAATTACTGCTCTGACTTCCCTTCAGGCCGACTAAAAGCTGTAAGATGAAATAAGATCTTTCCTCTCCAAGTTGCTTTTACTTGTGATATTTTAATCACAACAACAGGTACCCAAGAGACGTGTGCACACACCCTTGTGAACACATACATATGCCATGCACACAACTGGCATTGGATGAGAAAAGGGAACTGGATTTAGGGGTGGCATGCCCACAGAGGATGACCAATCATTAGAGAAGCTGTAAGATTTGCTATGAAACTTTAACGTAGCCAGAGAGGAATGGGAGCTGGGGTGGGGGTACTGAACGGTAAGCTCCCAGGCTCTCTGAGTGACATCAGGAGCTAGTGTTCAATAGGCAGCCACTGGCAGACTGCAGCCTTGAGCACACGAAAGGCTCTACAGGGTAAGAAGAACAACCTCAGTTCACAGATGAGGAAACTGAAGAACTGACAGGCAAATACTATACTAACGAGAGAAAATACCTAAGTTGTCTGAAGTCCAATAATGAATAAGAGACCCAAAACCTTCTGACACCATACCAGATTCAACCATGTATTAAAAGAAGCAGATGTGTCCACATGTGATGAAGTGGGGGGAAAGGGCCTCTCTGGGGCTGACCTACTCTGTGACATCAACTTTGAAAATTGACCCCATTCTGTATAAAGAGCAATACACGTCTGCCTGAAGCTTGACTTTGGCCTCCCTCTTCTTCCATTCCCCAGTTCTTTAAAGCCTTCTGATTTCCCACTGTGGGAAACTCCATTCTCAAGCACACATTTCCAGAGACCTTCACTAGTCCCATGAGTTACTGCTTCTGCCTAGTTTACACATCCCCTCAGAGAGAAAATAACAAGCTGGTTGTGAGGCTCATTATTCAGCTCTTATTAAATTGGAAAAAAAAAAAAAAAGATCATAAACTCATTCCATAGGGAAGTTCTGAAAGCCAGGAATGAAGTTTCTATTCAGAGTAAGTAGGGATGTCCTCTCAGTTCTCAACACATGTGACTCCCAGGCCAGCCTGCTCCCCCACCATTTCTACTTGGTACTCACTCCTTGCACCTGACTCTTGTCTGTAATCATTTAGCACGACAGTGCCTTTCTCTGGGGCTGGAGGATGGCTCAACTGATCAAGTATTGGTAGTATAAGCATTAAGAACTGTGCTGGGAAGCCGGGCATGGTGGCACAGGCCTTTAATCCCAGCACTTGGGAGGCATGGGCAGGCGGATTTCTGAGTTCGAGGCCAGCCTGGTCTACAGAGTGAGTTCCAGGACAGCCAGGGCTATACAGAGAAACCCTGTCTCGAAAAAACAAAATAAAACAAAAAAACAAACAAACAAACAAACAAAGAACTGTGCTGGGATCAGCCAGAAAAGCTAATGCTACTCTCTTCTTGGAGCCCATGGTCTCAGGGAAGAAAACAGTCTTTAGGATCAGTGCTGGTTGTGGCTACAGTGATCATTCATTTTACGAATATGGAAATTGAGGACGAGCTGATAAGGCACCCGTAGAAGTAGGGGCAGATCTGGTTCTGGCAAACAGAGCTCCTGACACTCGTACTTCTACAAGCTTTCATTAAAACATGCCAATGGTGAATGGTAAAGGCCAGGGGAGTTTAAGCAAGGTGTCTTAGTCCATAATGAGATAGATGGAATCAGCCAAAGGCGAGAGGGGAAGATAATTTTGAAGAGATGGTACCATCTCCAGTGGTCTAGAAGACTGAATATATGGGTATTCTGAGTTCATAAGTAAGGGTCAAGAAGTGCTCCAATCAAAAGGAAGGTGGTTAGATGGTACAGGGCAACGGAGTTTGATTATGAAAAGAAAAGTAGAAGGAATGGATAGGCAGGTAAAATTTAAGTAGGGTATGCTGTGCTTTGAATAGATGCCTTCAACATTCAGATACAGTCAAGAGATGGGCCATGATTATATGTCATGGTGTGTCCAATGGGTGAGATGACAGTCCCTTTGAAAGACATTTCATACAGCCTGACACATGCTTGCTCTTCTGCCTTCAGCCAGGCTGAGGGTGTCATAAGGAAGTCCTCACCAGACATTAGAAGCTGTTGCTTTCCTATACAACCACCTAGCTTGTAGGACCATGAACAATAGAATAACATTAAGTTACCTAGTCTCAGATACTCTGGGACAGAAGCACAGTTGTCTTTGACAGGCAGGATGCTGGCTCCAGGGAAGGAGGCTGCAGGAGATAGGAGTGGGGATGCTGTCAAAGGCTCTAAGGATAGCACTGGGATGAAGGTAACCACGCCACATATAGGTGCCCAGGTTGGGACCCACATTTTTTTTTCTCCTCTTTTTTCTTTTCTTTTTTTTTTTTTTTTTTAAAAAAATTGGATATTTTATTTATTTACATTTCAGATGTTATCCCCTTTCCCAGTATCCCCTACACACACCCCCTATCCTATCCCCTCTGCTTCTATGAGGATGCTCCCCCTCCCAACCACCCACTCCCACCTCACCACATTGTCATCCCCCTACACTGGGGCATCAAGCCTTCACAGGACCAAGGGCCTCTCCTCCCATTGATGCCTGACAAGGCCATCCTCTGCTGCATATGCAGCTAGAGACATAGGTCCCTCCATGTATACTCATTGATTGATGGTTTAGTCCCTGGGAGCTCTGAGGGGGTCTGCTTGGTTGATACTGCTGTTTTTCCTATGGGGTTGCAAACCCTTTCAGTTCCTTCTGTCCTTTCTCTAACTCCTCCATTGGGGACCCTGTGCTCAGTCCAGTGGTTGACTACAAGCATCTGTATTTGTCTGGCTCTGGCAGAGCTTCTCAGGAGACAGCTACATTAGGTTCCTGTCAGCAAGCACTTCTTGGCATCTGCAGTAGTGCAATAGTGTCTGGGTTTGGTGTCTGTAAATGGGATGGAGCCCCAGGTGGAGCAGTCTCTGCTCCACACTTTGTCCCCGTGTTTCCTCCTGTGAGTATTTTGTTCCCCCTTTTAAGAAGGACTGAAGCATCCACACTTTGGTCTTCCTTCTTCTTGAGCTTTAACTGGGGACCCACATTCTTGAATCCACATTCTCTTCCACCTTTCAGAAACCTTGATGTGCCTGGACAAGAGGAGAATCAGATTCCTGTGTTTCCTGGTCTATGGCTGCTCTCACTATAGAATGGTATGCAGCTCTGGAAAGGGCAGGAACCAGATGTCTGACTTCTGTCCCACTCCCACCCTGACCCCCCAATTCACTGGGAGTCTTGTTACTTTTCAAGCACATTCTATCAGTGATAAAGGCTGGTGTGCGATGACTGAAAGTCATAGGGAGCAGGAACTTGGAGTGTTCACTGGACTGTTCTCTATCTAACTCAAACCGAAGAATGAAAAGCCACATGCTAGCGGGCGATAAAGGCTGGCGTACAAAGGCTGAAGTGAATGTCTGCTCTTTCTCCCCCCTGAGACATAAGTGCTCACTGTGCTGACATCTGATCTTAATCAAACTAGAGCAGAAAAGAGGCTTCTCTCTGGTTAAGGCTAGCAGCCTCTAGGAGTGCTGTGTGGGATCTCTGGACAGAAGATAAGCTTCTCTATGTCGCTCCTGCTCAGTCCTTTAGTGGTTTAATCATCCCTCTGTCACTAACTGCTCAGAAACCTGATGAGAGTGGAGGCATAGCCTTGAACTGGATTAGCAAACGTCAGCTCTAAAGGCATTCCCATATCCTTTTCAGAAGACAGAATGAAATAGCCATAATGTTCTCACTGCATACTCATAAAGCACACCACGAGAGAGAATTCATCTACGGGATCACGGAAAATCCTGGCCTTTATTTTATTTTATTTTATTTCATTTTAATTTTTTAGATTGTGGTTGTTCGTGTGATTTAATGCAGGACTATAAAAGAAAGGGCTCAGCCTAGAGAACCAAAGTGTGTGATCTGGAGCAGTCGCCTTCTTTGTGTTACCCCTCATTTAAATTTCAAATCAAAGGAAGGAAAGACCAGGTTTTTCCTCACAGATCTGACTGAAGAGGGTATTAGGGAATTGGGAAGGAAACTGCTGTGCTATTTACCCAGTGTGTACCCCTGAGAAGCGCAGCTTTGTCTCCAAGCCCTTAGTTTAGAATTCAAAATGTTAGAAAGCTATCCCAAGATCCAAGAGAAAGGAACACTCTTAGCATAGTGGTGGAGAGAGAGCTCCCATTCTGATCTCCTAGAAATGCTGGAAAGCATGTTGGGAAGTTGCTGTTGTTAATATGTAATGCTAAACCTGCAAGGGGACAAGATAAATGCTCAGAAAACCAAAGCAAGATAAAGCTGGGAATCACAGAAGGAGGCGGGGCAGTACCTAAGCTGGAGGGCAGGGGAGGTCCTATCAGAGGGAAGGAGGTGAGAAGCATCATTGGCAGGAGCTTGGAGTAGGCACTGAGCTGTTCTCTGTCTAACTCAAACCAAAGAATGAAATGGAGTGGAGGTGTCTGTTAGCCCAAACAGGAAACAAAGACATGTGTCAACCTCTGCCTAGGTTCTGTAGTTAACAATGCACTGTGTGTGTGTGTGTGTGTGTGTGTGTGTGTGTGTGTGTGTGTGTGTGTGTGTCTTAGACACATAAAACAAGGTCAGTATCTTAAATTCTCTGGGGTCTAAAGTTGTTGCCCCAGGGTACAAAAGTTCTTAATCTAAGAAATCAAAACCTGTTCTATCTGACAATCTCCCTAATACCAATGTGTAAAACTGCTTAGGACAATGTAGGTATACTGTCTTAGAATAAAAATAGTAGTAATAGTTTTAAATTTTAAGCACAAAATAAAAAAATTCTTGAGACACAAAATAACTAGCGATAAGAGACTGAGGAAAAAGAGATGTGGTAACAGGCCCAAAATGGGATCCAACTCAAGGGGAAGCCCCAAGGCCTGACACTATTACTGATGCTATGGTGTGCTTACAAACAGGGGCCTATCATGACTGCCCTCTGAAAGGTCCAACAAGCAGCTGAAAGAGTCAGATGCAGATATTTACACCCAACCAATGGACAGAAGCTGCTGACCCCTGTGGTTGAATTAGGGAGAAGCTGGAAGAAGCTGAGGAGGAGGGTGACTCTGTAGGAGGACCAGCAGTCTCAATTAACCCGGACCCCCGAGATTACTCAGACATTGAGTCACCAACCAGGCAGCATACACCAGCTGATATGAGGCCCCCCAACACATATACAGCAGAGGACTGCCGGGTCTGAGACTCAGTCAGAGAAGATGCACCTAAGCCTCAACAGACTTGGAGCCCCAGGAAATGGGGAGGTTTGGTGGTACAGGGGACATCCTCCTGGAGATGGGGCAGAAAAATGATAATATCTAGGAATGTTCCAGAATTTACAGCACAAACCTTCAAAGAGCAAAAAAAACCCAAAGCCAAACAAAGGACAACAACAAAGCCTACATAAGTGCTGGAGAGCATCAGAAGGTGACTAACTAAGAGTAACTTAGATGCCTAAACACACCACACTGAAACTCAAGTCTGTCAGAAACAAAAAGAAAACTCCAACTTAAAAAGTTGAATGTTAAAAGTCTTAGTTTTCAAGAATTAAAAGCAATAAGCAGAAATAAAATGCTTAACATGGTAAAGAAAATAAAATGTTCATAATTATAAGATAAAGTATTATTGAGGAACTAAAGAATTAAAGAGAAACTCATAGTTTTTCATTCATATTCCTCAGGAATAAACTGAATTTGGGTAAAAGAAACAAACACGTCGTAAAACTGTACAAACATAAAATGATTTGATGACTTACAAGCAAAATGGAAAAGGGCCAGATGAGATTTTAAACTTTTTTTTTTTTTTTTGAGTTTCCTTATATTATCTGGTGTAGAAAAAAAAAAAGTGAAATAAGGCTGGATGGTAAGTTAAAATAATGTTAGAAAACATTACAGGTGGTCATTTAAAGAGCAGAAATAAACTGTAACATTTCATGGAGGACTTCAGAACCAGATGACAGAATTATCACAATAAATGTAAAGAGTATGAATTAGCCAGTTAAAAGGCAACGACTCTCAATTTGTATTCTCAAAAAGTAAAATAAAACAGCCCTATACTACCTGTAAGAGATGTATCCAGAAATAAAATCACATACATAGTGAAAATATAAAGAAAATCAGATGTAACAGCCCCACACACACACACAAAAAAATCATAGTGTGGTTTATATTCACTGCAGATAAAATGACATAAAATGACATACTTCTTAAAGATCACAGACTCTGGAAAAAGCTGCCCAAGTTCTCATCTAAGCCATTCTGTCCACTAGATCTGTGATCACAGAACCTACAAGTTTCTCTGTCTGTGTTTCCTTAGCTTTAGCATGTCATATGTCATATTGCTGAGTTACTTTTGTAAAAGTACTTGCCAAATACTAAGTATTCAATACGATTACTTTTATTATATTAATATAGGAGAGATGACTTTAAATTAAACAAAAATGCAATTCATAAAACTACTACAAAAGAATGATGAAAAACCTCACCAGAAAAACATAACCTTAAAAATAAATGCAGCAAAATTTACAAAACTATAGGAAGCATGCCAAACTCATGATCTTGTCTTGAGATCTCTCTCCTCTCTCTCTTTTACATACAGAGAGGAGAGAGAGAGAGAGAGAGAGAGAGAGAGAGAGAGAGAGAGATTGATTTTCTAAAGAAAGAAAATTCGCCTTTTAGTAAAATTTTAGACAGATGTTATAAACAGAACTCTGGACCTAAAAATAAAGTTCTTAATTTAAAATAAAGTATCTTGTAGTTAAGTTCTAAAACAACAAATACTATTTCTTTTATGGTAAGATATTTAACTTAATCACTAACATGGGTTCACAAATAAAACTGTTCCCGGGTGTTCTTTATAGGAGGAGAGTGCCATGGATGAATTGGCTCGGAGTTACTCAACATATGAATCCATATATATTTAATAAATTTATGAATACACCTCAAAACATAAAGAATCCATGGAAACATAAGCTTCCATGTGGATTTTCTAAACCACTGTAACTTAGAAACAAACCCTAAACATCTCGTAGGAGTGTTTTATTAAAAGAAAATATAAAAACATGCATGGGAATGAAAGCAGGGGGCTTGGAATGGTGGGGACAGAAAGATGTAGTCAAAGTCCTAACTTCAAGGCGTTCGTCCAGAGCTCGTCCATGCCTCGGCACCTGGCAAAATCAAGAGAGCCTCGGATAGCCTACACATAAGTTCCCATTCTGCCCCCACGGGTAAGGTCCTTTGGACAATCTTCCTTATTAAGGAACACTGCACAGTTCCTACCTATCCCCCAATAGCAGGGTTTGGCTCCCTTCAGCTCTTTTAAGTATTCAAACAAGTTAATCATGTCCTCCTGTGAGAACCATTAAATATTACAGAGCCTATTTGTTCGTCCTGCTCCCAAGTTCAATCCCATGTGGCCCTGGGCAACATGCAGCATTCACCGGGCTCCTTAATTAATCTGTGTCCATCGCAATGTCACAAGCCGCATACTCAGTTATTTGGAGGATGAACGCCTTCCTCATCGAGGGGAAGAACAGCAAGTGTCTACAACAAAAAAATTAACAAGCTGAAATAGCCCTTTCTTTAAACAAAGAACCAAGGACTGAAACAAAAAATGACAGCCATTGCCACCTCTGAGATCGCATTTGCAGGTGGACATGTTAGATTACTTTATGTACTTGTCTTAATTTTTAAAAATATGTACTAATTAAAAAAAAAAGAGTAAAGTCAGGCATGGTGGTATATGCTTGAGACAAAGAGCAGGATGGTCAGAAGTTCAAGGTCAACCTGGGCTACAAAGTGAGTTGCAAACCAGCCTGCTTTATATAAGACCCAGGGACTATATATATATATATATATATATATATATATATATATATATATATA
>NC_034599.1:83663337-83664122 GCF_900095145.1 Mus pahari
AAAAAAAAAAAAAAATGACTCCATCCTTACTCAGAGAATGTCCATAAAATCTGAAACCAAAAAGCAGTTTGAGTCGAGGGTCAGATAATCTGAGATTCTGAGAGAATCTTCCACAAGAACCCAAATGCTCAAGTCAGGAAAAAAAAGACAGAGTCATGTATACCCGTGAGAGGTACTTGGCCACCCATCTCTAGACATTTATAAAACCCGGAAAGGGTGGGGTGCAGAGGCTTCTTGTGTCTTACTGAGAGCCCATAAGAATTAATAAGGAATAAATAATCCAAACATGGCCAATTTACAGAAGCAGAAAAGCAAAGAAGAGCATATAATATCATAACAAATGAAGCAGAACGAGACACAACTCGATTATTTTATTATTTATAAATATGAGGAGCATAAAAACACTTTCTTTGCCAAGTGGAAAAGCACTAAGTACTGTTTGGTCTATACCTCCTAATACAGTTCAGGTAAGTTGCCCCTAAAACCTTGTGTTGAAGGCTTGGTCATGAGCCTACACTGCTGCTGTAAGGTGATAGAACCTTCAGAGAGTGAGGGAGAAGCCACAGTGCCTAACATTCCATACACTACCTGCCCACAGTCATAGCCACATACTACTACACAAACCCCATACATACCAGCTTCCCCCATATCCAACACAAAGTACCTTACCCAAATCCAAACACCACCATTTACCCACACCAACACACATCACCTATCCACACCAACATAGACCACTTACCCACACCCAACCCACACCACCTACCCACACCCAACACACACCACCT
>NC_034599.1:83664264-83670016 GCF_900095145.1 Mus pahari
CACCACCTACCCACACCCAACACACACCACCTACCCATAGCCAACACACACCACCTATCCACACCAACATAGACCACCTACACACACCCAACACACACCACCTACCCACACCCAACACACACCACCTACCCACATCAAAAAATACAGCCTCCCCATATCCTACACCCTACATTTCTACCCTCAACTGTCACTCCACACCCACTACTCACAAACAACACACACTCTACCCATACCCTTCATTACCATGGCCTACTCATACTCTACACATCACCTACTCACACTCTGAACCCTACATACTCCCTACCCACTCCCCACACATTCCCCACACTGCCCCAAACACTCCCCACACACTCCCTACACACTCCCCACATTCTCCCTGCATACTCCCCACACTCTCCCCCCACTCCCCATACTCCCTACATACTCCCCACACATTCCCCACACACTCCCCACACTGCCCCAAACACTCCCCATACACTCCCCTCACACTCCCCATACACTCCCCTCACACTCCCTACACACTCCCCATATTCTCCCTACACACTCTCTACACCCTCTTACACAGTCTCCACATGCTCCCCACATTCCTTACACACTCCACACACTCTACACACTCCCTACACACTGCCTACTCCTCCATCCCTCTCACCACCAATTACACACACACACAGAGAGAGAGAGAGAGAGAGAGAGAGAGAGAGAGAGAAACTCTAGTTTCTCCAGCTCTGATGAATCTCCCAACAACCTCTCCCTCATTCCTGATGGTGGCCCCTCAAGCTGCTGGTCACTGCTCTAACATTCTAAAGTTCTCCAGTGCCTATAAGATTGTTGACCTCTTATGTTACTTTTTTTTCCTCAGCTACTTAATTTTAGGCTTTTAAGATACACATAAAGCTACATGGTTATCATCTTGCTTGAAACACCTTTCTTTTTTTTTTTAAAGTCCCAGAGTTATCCCAGATGCAGCATTGTGGCTGCCAGTCACACCACAGGAGTCACTGAGGGTTAAAATTACCAAACACAAAGTAAACTGAGTCAAACCATAGAGAATGGGCATCACTGAGGAGGCTTCTCAAGTCGGAGCGCAACAGATCCCTCACTAGCAAGCCCCACAGAAGCTCTCATTAAAATAGCATACAGTTAATATATTTGGAGTTATTTAAAATTTATATTGAGAAAAACATATGTATTTTCAGTATTGCTGTAGATAAACATCTACATAAGACTTCAATTGCCTGTTGTTTTATATCCACCAACTTTTATAATACTCATTTTTATTGTTACAATATTTTATAAATTTTAAAGAATATGACAAAATATGAAAGGTATCACAGGTTTTGAAGGGAAGGGGCTCTCCAGGAAGACTTGGGGAACAAAAGGGAAAGAAGAAAGTGATGTAAGTCTATTTACTCAAAATATGTTTTTAAATGTTAACAAATTCAGGTAAATTGAAATTAGGTATCTTTTCTCATCATAATGCAATAAAACTTAAATCAAAGAAAAAAAAAAAGCAGAGGGCATAGAAAAATACTCAGGTTACCAGAAAAACCACACAGTGGTCAGAGTCAATAAATTATGCTCGAATGGTGGCATCAAGTCATACACGCATGCACACACACACACATACATAACCCTCATTCCATTCTGAAGGTCACTCTCTAATTTAAGTAAAGAATTAAGAAATTAAAGTCAATTGGTATGCTATAGTAACATAAATGGCTCATTCAGCTCATCCCACTCCCCTATCACTTAATAAGACAGGAATTCATGGGAGTCAGAGTTGGAGAATAAACACCACATTCAGGTATGTGCTTGTGATTGGGGTAGGTAAAGTGTGCATGACACACTGACAACACTGAGCTGGAGAGCACAAGATTTCATGTGGAATACTGAGAGGAGGCTGTGGGCCACATTCTTGAGAGAAGCCTTCCAGTGACTTGTGAACTGTTCTGATGAGCCCTTAAGCACTCCAAAGGGGGCCAGACACCACACTGAGAAGGAAAAGGCTGCCTTGGCCCTCCCCCTGATTTTTAATCTGTTTCATCCACTTAAATTTTATGTAAGCTTAATATAAAGGGTTCTGTTCTAAGAGAGAGGAAAAGGACATGATTCTATAATCTGGTTTGATTCTCTCTCTCTCTCTCTCTCTCTCTCTCTCTCTCCATATATGATATATTATATATATATATATGTATATATAGTTACATATATAATAATATGCAAAAAGATGTACAAAGTTAAGTATCACCCAGATCGTACAGTGAATTAGCCTACAGCTGCTTCTGCCTGCCTTACGTTCAATATCCTTCTTTTCTTCTTTTTCTTTTAATTTACACTGAGCCTGCAGGGTAAGCTCCAAAAACAAACATTTGAATGTCAGCGGGAAAAGCTAATCAGTGAGCATTAGCACCATATTCACAGAGGAATCTGGAACCTTTTCCCAGCTAGTCTGAGAAACAACGCATTGCCACTTGGCAGGAGCAGCAGGCAGGGTTTTCCCTTCCTCCTCCTGGTCTTTACATCCCAGCTCCCAATGCACAGGCCATGGCTGCAGCCCTGCTTTCTGCTTCGAGTTGTCCAAGGGTCCCGATGAGCTTGGTTGAGGGGAAAAAAAAACGAAGGACAGAACCCCATACCCATTCTGTGTGCTATGGACAGAGACAGAACAGACGACTTGCCAGAAGCACAAATCTTTCAAAGGGAACATTAGAGTTTTTAGATGCTGGAAAGACAGAAATTTTGCCTCTGGTGTTGGCCAAGAAAATAATGACATTATATATCCAAATATTCCTAAGGAACACAACGCTGACAATGAAACCTTTGTCTCTCTTGCAACTACTAAGTGCTATGCAACACTTTCACCAAATTCATCAGAAATGCAAATGAACTGTTTGATCTGCTCTTTCCCTAGCAACTGACGTTTATTTTCACATAGTTGCAGATCTGTACAAATCACTCTTACACACAATCATAACCAGACTTTCCTAAGCAGTCATTTCGGGTTTCCCTGCAGCCTCTAGTACAAAAAAATAAAAATAAAAGAAAGAAAGAAAAGAAAAATCCCTCCAAACTGGCTGCTTTTTGCAGACACTCCAGCCTTCCTCATTTTTCTCTTATCCTCTGATACATAAAAAGAAACCCAATTCTAAGAGCTTGCTCAGGCCAGCCACCCAACTCTCTCCCACTACTCTTATTTGAGCCATGTCCCCTCTCCAGGCTGTCACTGCGCTGGCACTGAGCTCATCTCAGAAGGCGCCTATACCTAGAGTAAGAGGCTAGCTTCTACCTGCAAGGAAGACTTCATCAGGAGAGGTGGTAACGAAAGCTTGTTTGCAGGGAGATGGGGGTAAATAACCGGTCAAATGCACTGCCCCTCAATGACTCCTGGAAATCCTTCATGTCATGCTGCATAATAACATCATAGCAGAGCCAAACAGCCAAACCCCCAATCGCAGCCGCAACGGCAGCTGCCATGGTCCCACCAGCTCCTAAGAAAATCACCCCAACCTTCAAACAAAATGTAAGTTCTACAAAACCGACCTGTGTTAGCACACAGACTCCTTGTCTCTCCTCCTCTCCGTCTTGGCAAACCTTACTTAATTTCCCACAACTCACCTCACCACACCACCCCCACCCCCACCCCGGTGTTTACAACCTTTGAATACTATTTCACAAACACCGTCGGCATGCATGCATGCATGCTGTTAGAGCAAGCTACTCAATTGCCTCCCAGAAGCACCCTGCACTCTTGCAGAGAGGACCAAGGGTTTGTGGCCTCGGAGAGTACTGGACTTGGCAGGGATGGCGGCAGAGCAGGTGGGAAGGGCTGCGGAGTGGGGAGCTAGTGTGTGAATGAACTCAAGCCCCCGCTGCCAGACAGGCCTTGCTTTGCTGTTTTCTGGCAGGTGAAGTTGAGGGTCTCAGGGAAGAAAGACACCCCCTTTCCACAACAACGTGACTGGAAATCACAATTTAAGGTTGAGATACACTAGTCCGTTCTTCTAGGGTTTGTTCAGTTCTCCACCTTACTCCAATAGGTCGGGGGCGGGGGGAGGTGTCACACAGACAGTTCACCTACTTGACCCCCAAAACACTGTTGTCTGAAATGAATTCTTAACCAGGAAAACTTGCCCAGAATTATGTGGTCTTTGGCCATTGTCTCTCTACTTTCATCTCTTTTCCCTCCACCAGATATGGCCAAGCCTACTACCTACCACGCGCGCGCACACACACATGCACACCACACACACAAACACACATACCACATGCGCGTGCACACGCACACCCCCTTTCCCACTACAGTACCGAGCTCAGCGAAAAGGGTCCCCGTGCCCAGGCGGCCTGCAGTCCGGAACCTATGGGAGCCAGGGAGGAGCGCCAGCAGCCCGGGACTTTACACAGAGTCCCTGTGTAATAGCAACCAGCACATAGCGATCACACCTTGCACGCGCGCACACTTGCACACGTGCGCTCGGGTGCCCATGGGTCTCCCGCTTTCTGAAGTTACCTCTGGGGGCTGCTCCAGCTCTCTGTCCCCGGTTCTCCGCAGGTCTTGCGTGGCTCTGAGGTGGTGGTCCACACGGCCTCCAACGCAGAGCTTCCCGAAGGTTCCCTAGGCAAAAGAGTCCTAGGCTCCAGGGCAGCCCAGGCTTTGCACTTGGGGCAACACCCCTGGCGAAGGGTAACTTCAGCCCCCACAGCGCGAGGTCTGGATCTGCAGACTAGGGTCGCACCTGGGCTTTCCTGGGCAGTCGGCAGCCAGTGCCCACTTGCATGATGCTGGGGCTCTTTAGCGGCTGGAGGATGCGGCCTCAGAGTCCCGATCAGCCCCAATCTCGGTTTCTGAGGCTCAGTCAGTGTCGCCACGTCACGGTCTTGGATACCGTGGGCAACTCGGGCCAGGAACCCGATGGCCAGAGACCCAGGTTAGTCTCTCCATCATCTCCCGCCTGGGGAGCTGAGGAAGGCAGGACTCTCCAGCAGTGGGTACGCGCTCCCTAGGGCGGGAGGGGCAGACTCCAGAGGGGCGCGGCGATAGCACCGAGGGCGTGCCCTGCCAGAGGCTGCAGCCACCTAGAGAGTGGGCGCCCGCAACCCCGGAGTCCTGAGAAAGCCTCTGTTTCCTTAAGAGTCGCGCCTGCTGCGCCCGGTCAAAAGCAAGCAGAGGTTGGAGCTGGAGGGAGCCTAGGGCCAGATCCACCCCCCGGGGTTTGCTTCTCCGTATTTCCGGATGCTGAAGGTGACTGCGGCCCCCAGTGGAGAAGCAGAAGCTAACAATGTCCGCCGCTCTCCTTTTCTCCAGGTGCACTATGCTCGCCCTTCCGGGGCCTCAGACTCTGCAGTGCTTCACCAGGCCAGGGCAAACTGGCCACTTGGCTCATTGATGTTTCCCTCCTGGCCGGTGTTGGCTTCATTGGTTCCCAGATTGGAGAGGCTTAGCGTTCACGTGACCAGCCCTCCCCAAGCATGCACTCACACACTTAACCAAATAGATTTCCAAAAGTCCAATTGGGTACATCGATGAGGACTGGAGGCTTTTCCCAAGCCACCTAGGGTACTGCAGTGGGACTGAAACACATGAGCCTGCCTGCGGTGCCACCATCTATCTATACAGATTGTCTCCCTCAGCTGCGAAAGTCACAGGAACAGTGCTTTAAAGGAACGGAATTAGAGTTTCAAACTTTGGAATCAAGAGAAGAGAAAAAGAAAAGAAGAGAAAGGGAGGGGAAGGGAGAAGGGGAGGGGAGGGGAG
>NC_034599.1:83670073-83677188 GCF_900095145.1 Mus pahari
GGGGAGGGGGAAAGCCTACTATTGGGGAACAAATAGCACCCTCTCTGGGTCACATTAGGTTGCTTTTCCAAGAGTGCAACCAAATGCAGGTTCCTGGCTAGTTTTGTGACCTGTGGTCTGTCTTCTGTCCTTGGGAGGTGGTGGGGGCTGGAGGAGGGACACTGGTCTCCATGATAGCTTCCCTGTGCGAGTTTTTTGCTACGACGGGAAGCGTTCTAAAAGTGAACCTGTTAATACATGGATACTTTAAATAAAGCCTCATGGGGTAATAAGCTGCCAGCTAGATTTTCCCAGAATTTCACCCTTATTACTTTAGTGTCAGGCAAGACCAAGCTCTTCTAGGGAGGACAAAAGCAAGTGAGAGGTAAAAGAAAGGTCAAGTTTATTTACCTTGCTTGCCTAGGAGTCTAAATTTGTAACCAATAGTGTCTTGGTCCAAACACACTGGGGGATAGTGGTCTTTCCATCAGTGAAACAAAGATCTGCTAACCGATACAGAAGGCAAAGAGGGGCAGAGGGAGAACAGACCCAACCCTGAGGAATAACAGGGAACTAACTGTGCTGAACAAGAAGTCTGTTTGGATTCCAATGGAGAGAACTCTGGATGTTGAAGCAGCCTCAGAGAGTAAATTGAGACCTAAGCAAACATATTTCTCCCAAAGCCAAGACTGGTAAAATCCAAAGAACTGAAGTAGTTGGAACTGGAAGCTGGATGGACAGCTGTCTACCTGCTTCTTGACTTTTTAAATGTCGATCCCCTCCCATTTCATCCTAAAAGAGCACCTCTTAGTCCAAACTCCAGAAGGAAACAAACGGAAGTCTTAGAATGGGGAGGGAGGGTTGTTCTGCTTGATCTTGTCCCCCTGTACACTGACATTTTGGGGAAAATTTGTAACAGTATGAACTTTTAAAATTTAAACAGTATAAAGATACACATAAAGTGCAGGTTTCTGATCCTACATTGCCTCCTCTAGCCGGATTCTGTAAATCTACCCTTCAAGTGCCTTCAGGTCTTGCAAAATTCCACTAATGTTCTATTCTGTACCATACTTCTCCCCCAGGACAGAGTATATGTGCTTAGGGTAACTGCCTACCCCAGAGGTCCATGTGATAAAAAACAAAATTGGTGCTGAGGTTGAGGCTACCCAGTGGAAAGGGGAGTGGCCTAGGAGGAGGTCCTTAGGTCACTGGAGCCAAGGAGCTCCTAGGATTCTGACCTACTCTCTTTGCATCCCATCACCATTGCTGTCCAGAGACCTGAGCAATAATAGAGTTTTCTGAGCTTGGACTTGAGCACTCAGAACTGTGAACTAAAATAACCTTTTTTTTTTTCATTATGAGTTAATTATCTCAAAGCTCTGTCTAGTGGCAAGAAAATGGCTAATGCACATGAGTACTGGAACACTGAAGCCAGAGAGGCTCACGTGGGCCTCTCTCCCTGGAGAGAGCCTGGGATTTGGCCTCCCACTACCTCCCAGTACAGACTTCACAGTCTCATGCACACACCTTGGTGAAGTGAAGGTCATTTCTCTGCACTGCTCACCTCACTGTGCCCAGGTCAGAACAAATCAGTTATGAATGTTCTACTTGAACTTAATACTTGAATCGAGAAACATGCGTAGTTCCAGTCTCATAGACCCTCAAGTGTGAAACTGATAAATCTATTGAGCTCAAGATATGCCTCCACGGGTGTCTCAACCACTGAAGCCACACAAAAGATATGCATCAATAGTCGCGTTCTTCATTTGGATTTCTCAGAGACTAGCATCTTCCCCACTCTAGTTCTTCTTGCTTCAGTGCTTTCTAAATCTTTCTCTCTAATATGCCCCATATTCTCTCTAAATTCATAACTAGACCTTTCTGCATATCTCCTTCCTAATGTCTTTCATTATCTGTGCACATACTTACTTTCTTCCTTTACTTCAGAGGAACGATGGGAACAGAGGAAAAATGAGCAAAATCAGAATTCTCCTTAGGGACAGGCAAAGGCTATCCTCATTCACACATGATTCTCTCTCTCTCTCTCTCTCTCTCTCTCTCTCTCTCTCTCTCTGTTTTCTTCCTTTCTTCTTTCTTTCTTCCATCATAATTAGATCTCCTTTGGGTGTGCTATAGATATACCTCAGTATTAGAAAGGACACAGGTTGTAGCATTGGCGTTACTGCTTTTTATCTGATGACTACATAGGCACTTGAGAATATTTCTCACTCAGTCTCGCCTGAGCTTTGGCTTCTGCGTCTATAGAAGTGAAACAAGAAGCCTCATAGGGTTGGGAAGAAGATTAAATAAATGCATGTGTAAGCTTCATCATAGACATTCAGCCAGTTTGTGTGGCAAGAGAGACAAAGAGAGGAAGAAAGGGAGAAGGAAGAAGAGAGATGAAAGAAGGGGGTGAGAAAAGAAGGAGGCATGGGAGAGAGGAAGAGATAAAGGAAAAGAAGGGAAATAGAAAGGGAAGAAGGGAGGGAAGGAAAGCAGGTGAGAGGGAGAAAGTAAGAGAAGGTAAGAGGGAGGGAGGAAGGGAAGGAGAAGAGAAGGGGGAGGAGAAAGAAAAAGGGAGAAAAGAAAAAGCCTTTGAATCTCAGGGATCTAGGCAAAAAGCTTGACTGTAGCAGTGAACAAGGGAAGCTTTTCCCTCCTCTGGGCAGAAAGGGTAAAGTGTAGCCTCCTTTTGCATGCTGAGAGATACTGCCTCACTGGTTTAAAATGTCAAGTGGCACCGTCCAAAGGGCGTGGGCACAGAGGTTAGGGCTCACGAAAAGCATCCTCTATTGCTTCTCTGCGCAGCCAGAGAATCCCGAGTCCTCACAGCTCTTGGGGGCTCCAGGATTGTCACCTGTCAGTACAGTGCTTACCTGGAGCTTTCTAGGTCCCCTGCCATTAAACCTCACTAGTCCTGTATTGTGAGTAAGGGTTTAAAGGGATATGTATTAAGCAGAAAGAAATCTCAGAGATTAAGACACTGGTTTCAAATAATAGAAAAAATAGCTTCTACCCTCTAACTTAACCTCCCACTGAAAGTGCTTTGCTGTAATACCTGTTCCCAGAGGACCTTCATCCCTGTCAGGAATGTACAGCAATAGGCTTATGAGACACGAGTTTTGGATTCAATGAACAGAGTGGCTGTGAGCCCAGTGGGTAGAGACTGCTATCAGTAGATTGCTGATCAAACAAATGATGCCCAGAAGGGGCTATAAACTCCTGAACCAGACTCTGCAGATCTGAAAATAGAACAGAGCTCTTTCCAATGCAGCGCAGGGTTCAGAGTGGACCCCTCCCTGAATCTCCTCAACTGCATTCCAGTACGCAGCAGGACACCTCCTCACTGTCCAGGGGCTTCCCCGAGTCCAGCTGGAGAAGGTGGTACATTTGGAAGGTCGTAGGATATTTGTTATTATTAATATTATTTCTGTTGCTATTTAAGGATATCCAGGTTTTTTATTATCTTATTTTGGAAGAAGCTGACATTGTGAAATGTTGAAGTTTGCACTTCCAAACCTTGGCAGCTAGAAAAGGAGCAGGTGGCCTCAGTTGGTCAACCCCATTCTCTTTCTTGAAGTTGTAAATCTGAAGCCAGCCACATGTCTAAGTTTAGACATTGTTCCACACCCTCGTGGTGTCTATAGTACAGTGGTCTGGGAGTTGTGAAAGCAATGGAATTTTAGCAGGTCCTTAGTGCGACATGGTGTTGCATGGGATTTCGGCCACCTCCTTCAGGTTCCTCGGTCCCTGTACATTTTCCAAGCTCCTTCTTCAGCATGCCTACTGATTAGTCAGCTTCTGACTTTCTTGCAAAAAATTCCTTTGCTGCCCAAGCAGGCAGAGGCAGTGTCTGATGATGGTAACTCCGAGTCCTGACTGCTTAGTACAGGAAAGATTGGCTTTGCACCCTTGGAAACTCTCATGCTCTGGAAAACCTAGATGGGGGCTCTTACCTGCAGTGGGATGCAGAACGTTGGAACTGCATTCACAGGGCCACAAGGGCACCCACTGTTTCCTTCTCCACAGATACACAACTATATTAAATGGCAGATGCATCACATCACAGTGTGGTCCACTGCACAAAGAGGCAGGAGGCTTGTCCTCCACTCTCAGTGATGTGGAGCGCCGCCTACAAGATGGCGCTGACATCCGCTGCCGGGAGTGATACTATGTTGCGCATGCGTAAGCCAGGCCACACCCTAAGGGCCAGAGTGCTCGCCTCTGACATCACATCGCATGATTCGACCTGTGCCAATCCATGAGCGCCACGTCCGAGGCGGAGTAGAGCTCCTATATAAGGGAGGCGGTTTTGTTGCTCGGGGTCTCCGTTTTTGGAAGCTTGTGCTCTCCCTCTCAAGAGTATTAAAGCTTTGCTACAGAAGGATCCTGTTTGTGTGCCGTGTTGTTCTTGCTGGCGAGACGGTTGGCGCGTGACACAGTTCCATCCTCTCTGATGCTTGTGCCAAGTGCTACATTCCTTGGCCTTCTGTATCCTCACTTGCTTCATGAGGGTGCTGCACTAGATGTTCCTAGAGATGTGCTGCACTGACAGCTAAACAACTTTGGATGTGTAGAAGAGGGTCCCCAAACAACCCAGCTTCTAACTTTTTATGATCAAATGACTAACGAGCTGTCATGAGGACGACAGAGAAGGGAGAAGGAGTTCTCCCCATGCCTTGTTTGATTCCATCATAGGGGAAGGGCAAGACAGGGAGAGTTGCTGTCCTGGTGCTTGGATATGTAAGGAAGAGTCAGGCAATGTACTTTGAAGAACCAGACATTGTCATTACCTGTTAATTCGCAGTATCCAAAAGGGGCCATAACCATGCACTGTACTAAGGGGAAACCACAGTTTCTCTTCCATTGGAGTGTCATTCACAGATAAAAGTTCCGTTAAATTGAAACTTGAATCTCTGAAGGAAATAAGTATGACTTTCTCAACAGCATGCCAATTTTCAACATCCAAGGGACTTGGAAGCCAAACAATGACTTTGCATGAATCTGTGTTAATATATATTAAGCAGGAAAACTGTTCCTGAGGCATAGGCACTCTGTATACATTTACCTCATGACTTAGACGCCCTTGTCAAAATTACTTCAAACAAATCTGACCCACTCCTAAGTCCCCAGAATAAAGTGTGTGGCCCAAGGTGTGGGAGGTGCTTCACATATGTTTGCAGACTCGCCTCTGTATTTCCAGGGCATTCCATCTGGGTAGTTCTCTATGAGCCTCGAATTAACCGCACAGGATCCCCCTGAGGGAGAAGAGGTCCCGTTTGTTTGTTTCCTTATCATGGCTTGACAGATGGGTGAACAAGACCACACACTCAATAAGAAGACTTCACCAAGGTCGTTTGGGAAAGGGGGGGGTTGTCAAATGCTGATCTGACATTTTCTCCATGATGCTGAACCTTGAAAAGAAATTAGAACTTAATTCAGTACACTAAATATTATTGTCTTCGCAGAAGTCAATGAAAGGGAACTCAAAAGCAGAAGAATGGCTATAGAAACCCCTGAAGGCTCTGCATGGATTGCTGGTGCCGTGGGCGGTGTTTTAGGATCAGATAAAGCCTCACCTGTCTATCCGACAGCCTGAAAACCAAGTCCACGATGCCCCCAGAATTCTCTGGATCTTTGAGATAAACAAATGCATTTTTAAGGTTGGCACAAATGTACATGTCTCCAGGTCTCTGCTCGAAGAACCACTTACTTCCTCATCTCAGAATGTTAAAGTTGCTGTTCAGCCTGTTTCACCCAGAACCATCTCTGAGCTAAGCAAATACAGGCAGTTTCGTCAGGGTAACATGCATGTAGTCATACCACAGACACTCTGACTGCACCTGAGTGCAGCAATGTCACCAATAGATAACAGTTATCTGTAACATATTATATCTGTAACATCTGTCCTAGGACCTATCTTACTTAATCTGTACAAAAATGTTATCAATCAGGCCATGCCCTTGTTTCCATTTCACAGATGGGAAATTGGAGCAACAATAGATTTAGTTCTTACATGGGGTCACTTTGTTCATAAGCCCTGGACCAGGGATTTGACCCCAGGATGTTTGACTCTAAAAGAGTGGTCCTCAACCTTTCTAATGCTGCAATCCTTTAATACAGTTCTTCATGTTGTGGTGACCCCCAATGATAACATTATTTTGTTGTTATTTCATGACTGTAATTATGCGGTTATTATCAATCATAATGTAAATATTTGATATGCAGTATATCTGATATGTGACACCCAAAGGGTTCTCAACCAACAGGTTAAGATCTGTTGCTCTAAAACTTGTTCGGTATATTTTATCATGTGTCTTTTGTTTTTAAGTCTTAGAAGACAAGTTGTCTATATGGTACATATTTCTTTTGGCATTTTGATGTTATGCTCTATTGGAGCAACACAAGACACTTAACAGATATTACCTTATCCTCATTTAGTTCTTGACTTTCAAAGTAGGAATGCAACTTAAAAGCCAACAATAAACAACTTCCACCTACCTAAGATAAACATAATATTAACCATTTCTCAGTTTCTGGCTAACAACTGAATAATTAAATCTCCCTTTAACATCACAAAATACAGTGTTTAACATGACAAGACATGCCCCAATTTTTTATAGCATTTTCTCTTTGCCTTTCATTTTATCTCATTACTTATTTTTTCCAGTAAAGTATTTTTAATTGCTTATTTGGGAATTTCACATAATACACCCAATCACACTCACTTCCCAGTACTTTCAGGTCTGCACCCCCCACAAAAAGAAGAAGAGGAGGAGGAAGTGAAGGAGGAGGAGGAGGAAGAGGGGAAGGAGGAGAAAAGAAAAGAAAGAACATCCAAAAAAAAAAAAAAAAAACCCATATACTCACTAAGGCATGGTCAAACTCCCAGACTCCAGCCCCCTTAAGAAACCCCCACTTGCACCTCTGCCAAAAGCCATGAATTGTGGAAAGCATCCTTATTACAATTGTTAAGAATTCTCTTTGATGGCTTCCTGTCTAGGCTGTTACATTTTTTGTGGGGTGGGGTAAGGGCCATAGACATCTATCTTCACTTGAGTGTTGATAAGTGACAGGTGGCTTCTGCTTTAAAATAAATGCCTTACTCAGAGAGAGGGGGGGGAAGGGGAGGGGGG
>NC_034599.1:83677227-83699998 GCF_900095145.1 Mus pahari
AGGGGGGAGGGAGGGAGAGAGAGAGAGAGAGAGAGAGAGAGAGAGAGAGAGAGAGAGAGAGAGAGAGAGACTAGGAAAGTCCTCAGAACAAGGGGTTATCAGCTAAATATAGAGTGGTGTGGAGACTGGGAGGTAATAGAAATGAAAGGACTTGTTTTGTTAATAATTGATTTATTGCTTTGGATAGGTAATAGAGACAATGCTATAAAAATTTGCAGCAAGTATTAGTTACCAAGAGAGCTATCCTCTCCTGAGAAACCACTTCGCCAGCTTTTTATATGCCCTACATAGGTAGAGTATGAAAATAAAAGCCAATTAACACAGTGTTCTTTTATTCAATAGTATCTTTCTATACATATTATTTACATATTAATGTTTACCAACACTAAAATATCTTGAGGAGCACAATATCTTATTGGCACACACACACACACACACACAAAACTTGCCTTATTCTTTTCCTATACTTCATTTCGAGATTGTACGGACTTATGTGCCTTTGTCTTATTACTTTGAGAGTTGTTTGACATTCCAGTGCAGCGATCACATCCTTTATTTAGTGATTCCTTCTCAATGGATATCCAGATCATTCCCAGATTTTTACTGCTGGAAAATTTGAAGCAACGAATGTCCTTGAGCACACCATTTCACACATTAGTGATCAAATACCTGTAGGAAAAAAAAAAATCCTTGCAAGTGTAACTGCTGAGGCAAAGGACATATGAAATTTTAATGTGTCAATATTGGAATCTTACCCTTCTTTGAGGTTCTATCAACACACACTGTCCTTCAGTTGGGACTTCAGTTCTGCAACTGTTTCCTTTCCCCTCTACGGCTCTCTGTGCTCTCCCAACTCATGCTTACCGTCTTTGGAGACATTTTTCCTCGCCTTTCTCTTCTCTTCTTTGAGCTTTGCTTATATATAAGAGGTAGAATTATTACAATAATTTTGAAAACCATGGTATATACTCAGACCCATTTTTCGATGGTATTTTTCCATTGAATTTCTTCACTTGTTTGTGTGTTTGGCTGGAGGGTTGGCTGGAGTTCTTTGCTTGTTCGTTTTGTTTCATTTTGTTTTGTTCTTCTGTTCCACACTCTACTTTCTTCCTTTAGTCTCCATGCTGATCTTTGTTTCTGACCATTTATGTTTAAATATCTGAATTTTCTAACTGGAAAGAAACATTTCCAAGTGGCATTGCCTGACTGTTGTTAACCAAGGGGAACTTTCTGCTTGAGGAATGTGACTGGAGGCCATTCACAAGGCTGTATGAGACTCAAGGCTATAGTTGGAAAATGTTTCAGTGTCAACCGGTTTTCTTGGAGAGATCAGTTCCTGCCTGGCTGCTGTGGTGCTGGTCTGGCTTCCTCCCTCTGGTGACAAGCTGTTTACCTAGCTAGGGTGTGACCCCTCTTACTCAGATTGCCACTATTTCTCTCTACATCAGCATCGGCCTGCCTCTTTTGGACTGGGGTGTGCTGCCTTTTGTGGAAGTGCTAGTTTTCAGTGGGACATGTAAGGGAGGGGATGTCTCCATAGCTTCTTCATGCAGCACACTCCTATGTCTGTCACAGCACCGAGAAGCCCTCTTCTTTTAGGGTTTCTCTAGTAACCCTGGCTTGCTTGGAACTGAGTTAGCCTCCACCTCCGCCTCTGCCTCCGCCTCCCAGTGCTGGGATTAAAAGCATATGTAGGAGGAACCTTCTTGGACTTGGAAGGAGAAAATGTGGTTGAAACATTTTTTTTGCTGATCACTCAATGTAAGGTCTGGCATGTCACTGAAGCCTCCACATCACTGTTCCTTAAAATGTGATGCTTCTGCTACTGTGGCCCACAGACCACTACCTTCCCACCACAACAGAGAGAAACTGAAGTAAACCCTTGAAAACTTTGTAACACCTCAACAGTGTGGATTGATTTTCATAAGCAATTCTGTCTGATTTTTGCATGTCTTCCTTCATTTTGTTGTAACTTTTACTGTATTCATTTTCATGATAATTCATAATCACTGTAATTACTGTTCTAGTAATGTGCTATTATTTTAATACATGAATGTGTTGGCTTGAGCAAATTAGAAATTAAAAAACACACAGTGATCTTCAAAGGAGACAGTTTGCACATCACTGCTTCATAAAATCTTCCCACCTCAAAGGATGTGGACATCTGTGCCACTGTGTGCTCTGTGGGGCCAGTGCAGGATGACAGCGATCCTCTGACCCTAGGGGTGTGAAGAAATCTTGGACAGGAGATTAAGGTTAGTCCCTTACCACACGGAAGATACTTGCCTGTGAAATTAGAAGAATTCCAAACTCAAGAGTAGTAGAGAGTCAATAGAGTGATCAGGGTCAGGCATAGATGTGAAGTGTTCAGGAAGGGCTTTTCTTTTTCTTTTCCTTTTCTTTTTTCTTTTTTCTTTTTTTCTTTTTCTTTTTGCCTATTGGCCTATTTGTGTGCATCAGTTAAAGGGATGATGAGTTAAGTGACCTTGTTACTTGACTTGTTACTATGACAAAATTCCTGACAAAGTGAAAGAAAGCAGCATAAAAGGGGTTTTTTTGTTTGTTTGTTTGTTTTGTTTTTTAAGGGAGTACAAGCCATCATATGAGGACGAGCAGGAAGTGGCCGGTTACATTACAACAGGAAAGCAGGAGTCAGAGAGAGATAGACAGACAGACAGAGAGAGAGAGAGAGAGAGAGAGAGAGAGAGAGAGAGAGAGAGAGAGATTGTGCTGCTCATCCCAGGACCCCAGCACATAGGATGGTACTACTCACATTCAAGGTGACTCTTCCATTCTCATTTAAACCTCTCAGGAAATGCAGAGCCATGGCTAAATGTGGAGTGTTGTGTGACTTCTTGTGGAAATATGAACAATGTCTGTTCAACTCACAGCACTGATGATAGTACATAAAAATCAACTGGGTGATGGTGGATCATGCCTTTAATCCCAGCACTTAGAAGGTGAGGCAGCCAAATGTCTGTGACTTCAAGGCCAGCCTAGACTACAGAGATGGGTTCTAGGACAGTCAAGGCTACATGTCATGAAATAAATAAATAAATAGATAGATAAATAAATAAATAATTCTTCTATCTAAATCCAGCTTAATGAACCTTTGAATTGATTGTGGTTACTTAGAGCAGTGGTTCTCAACCTGTAGATTATTAAAAGAGCCTTTCACAGGGTTCACCTAAGACCATATAGAATACAGATATTTACATTACAATGTATAACAGTAGCAAAATTACAGTTATGAAGTAGCCACAGAAATAATTTTATGGTTGGGGTCAGCATGACATGAGGAACTCTATTAAAGGGTCACAGCATTAGGAAGGTTGAGAATGACTGCTGTAGAGGATCATGGATGACAGAAAAGTAAGCACATCACCAGAAAGCCCACCCCAGAATGGGCTGCCTCCCTGGGGCCCCTCCATGTCTGACAGGCAACTGGCCCATCAGAGAACCTCATCTCCCTAGCAATGGTTACTGTCTAAACAGCCTTGTATCAAAAGTCTCCTCTTTGAGACTTGAAACTCTTGACTACTTTATGAATCTTATCAGCCTCCTGGAGGGAATGTTTCCATTTGGAGAAAATGACTACAGAACACAAGTTGACAATGACCATTAACCACCACAGATCCTTAAAGAAGTAATCAAACTATGTCTGCATCCAAATCTCTTATAAATATCAGGTGAATAAACTAAATATGAAAAACTATATCTCACAAAAAAAAGGTGTGGTGTTATTTTAATATAGCTATCACTACTAGGTTTGGCTAGTCTCACCATTTTGGAAGCCTCTGTGAACCTAATACTTACATGACTGCAGATTCCTTTATAGGGTCTTCAAGCTGTACCTGTCACAATATGCTCGTAAGCACCTCTTAGCCTAGGTGTCCTAGAAGCTCAAAGGAGATCATAGGATGAATCCTACCTCTATCCAGTTGCTACACTTATTCTTGGCATTATAGAAAAATAACTCATCAAGTTGGATAACATGAATCTAAAATATATGATAATTCTGTGATTAGAACAAATGCTTTGTTTGTACTGCATAACTTCATGAGGTGTGCAGATAAACTTTGTGAACAGCACCAATAACCTAGTATTCAGAGTCCTTCAGGAACAGCTATGTTGCAAGGCCCTGCAAACCATTTCCAGCATGTGCATTTTTGTCTACCAGGGATAGGCGTTTAACCCAAACCACCACCCCAAACTGCCTGCTAATCAGGATCCTGCCTGACGAAAACATGGCTTCTTGCCCTTTGGACTTGCTGTGTGCTTGCTCTACATTTTCAGAAATAGAAAAGAATTCTGTGCCACCTAGAACATTTAGTAAGAAATTAAACAGTCAAACAGGGACCACTGAGCCTACAGCTACAAATAGAGATTTTTAACCTCCCTCCCCCTGCTTAATGGAAAGGTCAGGGAAGCTGAGAGAAGACACTGGAAATGGGCCAAGGAGGGATCACTAGTGATGAAGGAAGAGATCTTCCAGAGGGCACTGGTTATCTGAACTCAACACTAAAGCCTTGCTGATTCAGAGAGGAGAAAGCTTATCTGAAGGACCCATATGTTACTACTACCATGGATGGTTTTGGAGCCCAGCCTCAGTGGAGAACGACTGTGCTGATTAGAAAGGGTCATTAACTTAATTAGACTTGCCTGCAGGGATTCCTGTACCTGCTTGGGTTTAATGGGCAGGTACTTAAGTTAACAGTACTCTAACCTGTATTGTACATACTTGTGACTGCTAAGGACTGAGCTGCTTGGACTAAGCAATATTTGAACTCAAATCCTCACATCTGGAATACAAACGAAAGAAAGGTATCCCAATCAGGAGACGAACTTGATAGGGCAACTGCCCTATTGAAGCATGCTATCTCTCTTGGGATGAACGAGTTTGTCTCGGCTCACTCAATGTTACCATGCTGCATGCAATGCCTGCCAACTGCCTGCCAACTGCCTGCCCAAAGGCAGATGGATATTCTGCTACTTTTCCAAAGGAGATGTGAACAAGCATCTACTCACCCCAAAAATGGCAATGATGATCGACCAAAGAAACAATTCCACCCAAGCCCAGCTAAACCCATAAGTTTGTTGGGCTTATTTATAGGAGTATGGATGACTCCAGAGTGGCTGCCACATGAAAAAGTTGCACCCCAGCATGGGTGGTGACCTTCTGAAAGCTGCATCAACACAATGCCCTTGTCAGTTATCCTTACAACTAGAGTTGTGTGGGTCATCAGTCACAGCTGCTTCATTTTCAAGATGGACATGTATCTTAGGGTTTTACTGCTGTTGACAGAAAACATAACTGATGCAACTCTTATAAGGATGACATTTAATTGGGGCTGGCTTACAGGTTCAAAGGTTCAGTCCATTATCATCAAGTTGAGAGTTCCACCTCTTGTTCCAAAGTCAACTAGGAGAAGGCTGACATCCAGGCAGCTAGGACCAGGGTATTATATCCCTTCCCCATAATGACACACCTATTCCAACAAGGCTACACCTCTTTATAGTGCCACTCCCTGAGCCAAACCATCACAACATGTCATACCCAGAGGACAATACTCTGCAACAAAGACTCAATAGTTCCCTGTCAAGGTGCAGATTTACCAGATTCTATGGTAAAAATGTTCCTTGGTAGTTATCATTAATAGAGGCTTGCAAGGACAGATAGAGGTATTTTTATATTCTATATTATAAGGATATACTTATACTCTGTATTGTTCAAAAGAATATGCACATATATTATGAGCAGCTCAGGAAACATACACTTTAATGCATTTGTTGTTCTGAGTTAAACCCCACCCAGGCAGAAAGTAAGACTGAGACTGCAGACACTAACCCAACTCAGAATCCTTGTGTCTCAGAACCCAGACAGTTGATAATGAATGATACATACATGAGATGATAAGGAGAGGATCGCCAAGGTCATGAATCTCAGGGACAAAGCTGACTAGCTGACTACTTAACTGCTACGACAAGTCTGAGGTTTTGGATGATTGACTGCCTTTCCCTTCCTTATATATGATCTGCTGGCTAAATATGAGCTAGCTTTATGACTCAGTGGCTTCTCAGATCACTGGTTCTTTGGGTGAACCACAACTTCGCCAAAGTTTAATTCTTGTCTTTATTCATTGGCATTTGTGGTAACTGTGGGAAGCAGGTGTGACCAAGCCCTGTGATCCCTGTTTACCAAGAACCCGAGCCTGCGCACTTGGACGATCCTGTGCTGTCTGCCTGATGAGTCACTGGCCTATCACCACGTGCCCTGGCTGAACTCTGATTGGATCCAGGAGAGGGGGGAGGGATTAGGTCAGAGGACTGATGAACAAGCAAACAAGGCTTGCAGGGATGCCATATGACCCTACAAAAAGTAAGACAATGGATGTCTGGATAAGAGTGTGTAGAGATGTCATGGATACCCCTCTTACTAATCAAGGGTTGGCTGCAGCTATTTTAACAGGCATACAAGCTGGTCAACAAGGTCAAGGAAACCAACCTACTGCTCGGAAGGGCCTAAGCTTTTCCTGTGGCCAGGCTGGACATTTTAAAAGAGATTGTCCTAATTGTCGGCAGCCAACTATTGCAGCTCCTGTGAGACATCCAAAATTATGGCCACGGTGTTGTAAAGGCTCATGCAGCAGAAGCAGAAAAAGGCAAACAAGAAGCCAGCAGAGGAGAAGAGAGGCTAAAGAACAAGAGAGTGAGGATATTCTGGAGCAATTAGTCTTTGTGTCATGTGTATCCATGCTATTAGGAAATTGGAGTCGTGATTTTGATAGCAAGATGAAAGAATTACGGGCATCCATTGTTGCAGTGAATAACATCTGTGTGGAGATTGCCACCGCTCAGCAGTGGTTGGAGATGATCCAGGGAACCTTCAGCTTCCTCAAGGACTGGGGAAGGGTGGCCTTCTGGGGATTTTTGCTGTGTTGGTATGCTGTGGTGGATGATACGCATGCGCAGGCAGGCGCAGTCCAAGCAATGGCTGCTAACTCAAGCTATGGCAGCTATAGAGTCAGGTAATTCACCCCATGTTTGGCTCAGTATGATGGCTTGTTAATCCATGATGGGCAAGAATCTCACATGTGCATACCAACCTAAGACAGGTTGGTGAAAATGAGTTCACCACACCAATGATGGGTAAGGATGTAACATGGTTGAGGGCAACCTAAGACAGAGCCATTTTAATTAAACAAAAAGGAGGATATGTGGGAAGTAGGTATGGCCAAGCCCCGTGAACCCTGTTTACCAAGAACCTGAACCTGCACACTTGGACGGTCCTGTCTGCCTGATGAGTCATTGGCCTATCACTGTGTGTCCTGGCTGAACTCTGATTGGATCCAGGAGAGGGGGGAGGGATTAGGTCAGAAGACTGATGAAAAACAAAAACAGGATGTGCCCCGGGGGTGGGGGGGAGGAAGGAAAAGCTGTTTGAGAAAGCTGTTTGAGAAAGAAGTTTGAGAAACCTTCCTTGGCGTTTGCGTCATTTTTTCCCATCTCTGCTGGTCGGAGTTTGGGGTTTGCGGCAGTAACAAGTAGTATAGACTGATTTTCTAGATACACTGCTACAGGTCATTACTATATTTATGTGGATATAGAGGAATGCTGAGAATAGAAGATCACACTTCAGATTCATGGCTTCTCTGTTAGTAGATTATGGTGCTTGGAGACTCCTGTGTAGTCTTCATTAGCCAGCTGCCATGCTCTCAGTCTGTCTTATAAACTATTGTGAGTTTGTGACAGAGGTATATTGTTAGACTTGTTCTCACTTTTCCCCCTTTCTGTTCCTACTTCCTTCAGTGTCTCAAGCTGTTTCCACAATGGGTTTTCCCTTCACAACTGTTAACCTTGAAGATCGAAGTCCTCAAGAGGTTGGGGGAATCTCAAACAGGAGAAGAAAAGGAATAGCCCCATCAGAGCATGAATCCATTATTAATGAGGTGAGTCTGTTCCAGAGAAATGAGACTTGTATCACTTGGAAAAAGATGACAGAACTGGGAAGCGGAGACTCTCTCATTACAGGTAGCTGGCACTAACTGGGCCTGGGTCCAAGAAATCTGTGCCATCACAAATCAGTTCCTCCTTTCCAGATGTGTCAGGTGAGAACCTTGAGAGATACTTGAAATACAAATGCCAGCTGCTGGTTCTGAGTTGAACTAAGAGTTGCAAGACATCTTTTTTAAAATGTAATTAGAGAGTCAAGATGTGAGGAACAGCTTTAGCTGTGATTGGAAACAATTTATAGTGCTAAAGAAAAGATTTTGAAAGGTATGGGACTCATACTTAGGGGGTGTGTTCTTAGATGCCATTAGAAGATGGAGGAGGAGGAGGAGGAGCAGGAGGAGAAGAAGAAGATGGAGGAGGAGGAGGAGGAGGAGGAGGAGAAGAAGAAGAAGAAGAAGAAGAAGAAGAAGAAGAAGAAGAAGAAGAAGAAGAAGAAGAAGAAGAAGAAGAAGAACCCAAATGCAAAGAAAACCCCTCAGTATGTGGACAAGAATGGGAAAACATAGAGAAGAAACATAACATAACCATCACAAGACTTTCATACAAAAATTCCTCTAAAAGTATTAACCTTGCTGCGAGGTAAATAAGAATAGACGTAGGGCTCAGGGAGGAAGAAGGAACTTCCCCATCACACCATGGAATTATTGTGTGCTACGCCATGTCAGCCATCTCCAGGTTTCCAACTATGTTCTCAGCATGCCACCTGTAATAAAAGTTGAGGCTTCCTATTTTAGGGAATACTAGTTTATTCTGATGATGGCTTACACAGACACACACCCCAGACTGAAGCAAAAGGAAGAGATCAGCAACCTGGTCTCAACCCATCTGCACAGACTCATTTGACCCAAATTCATCAGAGATGTCTTCTAATTAAGTCCACTGTACAAAAGTGTTAGACACTACTTTTGTTGGTTTTTGACTTATAGTTTCCAAAGGATATAACCTCCTCCTTAGTAGAAAGACAATAGCTAATTAAATCCATCTCAAAATCAGAACTACGTGTGTAACCAGGAATTGCTCGAAAGGAAATACAGCGATCTACACTGAGCAATCTGTAGGCTCTCTTCAAGCTCTAGAATATATTAAGATGTTTTATTGGTTGTTTTTATTAAAAATAAGAGATCTGATCGTGAAATTAAAATAGCCCCATGTGACCAATTCTGCAAGTCATGACTGACACTACAGTTGTGACAAAGTGACATTAGGCTCCTCACCCCATAGGGGGACTGGGACAGCACCACCCAAGTCTTAAAATGTATCTCTTCATCCCAACATGATTTTAAAGTTTCTGTGCCACAGGAAGTCCACTCTACCATGACCTCCTAGTGTCTGGCATATGATCCATGTGCAATACATATATTTTCAGCACAAAAAGAATCAATTAATAATGAACTGCTCTTTTTTGTAATCAGGCAGTTTTCCCTCCTCTCATCATCCTATTATGTTGGGACTCTAATTACTCTAAGCAACATGTGTTTTGAAAGAGTCAACATAGACTCTTGGATTCCTGATTATTTCTGTAGAGCCACACCCCCATCTCTGCAGAACACCTGCCACATGCTAGGCTCTTCGGTGGTCCAATCGTAGGGTGAATCAGCGCTCTAAAGATAACTGTTGATGGTGCAGAATGATCAGCTTGTTAGTGCTTTGGGAGCCGCATTGGGTCCACAGCTATATCCCCCCTGGAAATTATATCATCATTCCAAGTGATGGAGGTACTTAAATCATGAAATTTGGAGACATGAACTACCCAGGATGAAGCCTTCCATTTGCAGGCTCTGTTTTTATTGTTTACTCAGCCTCTCATAGGAAGAACTTGACCTTTCCTTTACCTTAAGGTACCTCACATTATCCTCCCATAGGCAGAAGTTTTCTTCATTCACCTACCAGAAGCCAGGAGTTCTTCAGAACCATGAAGCACACGGAATAGGTGCTATGATTTTCCCTCCATGTCTGCCTAATACCAGGTGAGTTATCAACCTCTCCTCAACTGTCTCTTTCCACATGCTTTACTTGATTTAACAAAATCATTGGCTCTGAGAGTCTACAAATCTCTTTGTTAATGCTAATTGTGAACAACCAGCATGTCTCTTGGGTTTTAAATCAGAAAAACCAATACAAAGAGGATGCTTTGAGGTAAGGAGTCAAAAGGACACACACACACACACACACACACACACACACACACGGACATAAGCATGTCTGTTCCTTTCCATCTATTCTTATTTAAAATGCAGGACATGCTTCTGGAAATTTATTGTGATAGACTTGGGAAATTATAATTGAGATTGAATCTCTGGCAAATCATTGCTTCTGAGATATTGCCGCTGGTTTTTATAATCTCATAAGGAAGAAATGTACGCAGCACAGTTCCGATTGTACATCTGTGAGGTGTATGCATATCACATACATATCTTCTATTCCCTCTCCCGTAGGCCAAAGTTTAAACACATGTGAGAAATCTTCAGCATTTCATAGGTCCCAAATGGCAAGCATTTCCTGTTAAATTAAGTTACTGATGTAATTTATTATATTAACTAAACCAATTTCCACTTGATGGCAATAAAAATCCTGTCTGCTGTCCTGGAACTAAAGGCAGTCCTTGGCTGGGCACATTTCGAATGCCCCTGCAAGTGCTGTCACGGATTAAGAAGATGCAATTAGATGACAGTGTCACCATCTCCTGTGCCTCCAGTAATAAGGATGGATGCTTCATTCGGACGAACAGAATTGGCCCTTTTCACACTCATTACTGACCTGAATGAGATTGGAATGCTTCGTCTGTCATTTTCCATGGCTTGCAAGAGAGATAGGATATTTAAAATCTTATTTATTAGTCTGTAAGAATGATAAATGAAGGAGATGTCATGAATCATTCTATGAATATGGACTTGTGGACTAGAAATAACATCACAGGTTTTGCTTTGGGGAACAATATACAGGCTTATAGTCAATGGGCTTATTGGCATTTTAAATATTGGCTTGTGTGGTGAATAGGTGGTGAATGTCTACTGTGTCAAATTTGTAGGGTAAAAAGGGATACAAAGCTACCTGGAAATGTCCTAGTCCTATCAAGCATAGCTTTAATCAGATATAGCACATAATGTCCTATAACTTGCTCCTAGGTAATTACTTTATCTCTCTGAGAGTAACTAAGGTCAATGGTTTCTTGTACATGCTATGGCTTATTTTACAGTTAGGAAAAATTGAGCTTAGAACAGCAAAATGATTCATCTGCAGTTGCATGCAGCCAACTAGAACTCTGAGTTCCACTCCAGCCAAATTAGAAAGTTGCTTGGCCCCTTCACTCTAACACATTTTCACCCAGAGTACGTGACTGTCAATAAACCACAAGGGGGGGGGGGACATCATCTTTTCCTATAGTAAAAAAAAAAATCAAGATTTTTTTTTTTTTAATGAAAGCAGAAGGCTGGAGAAAACACTTGAAGCACTTCTATTTGGCCAAATGCTCAATTAAAGTGTGTGGAACATTAGTTTTGAAAGCCGTGTATTAAAATCTGTTCTAACAATCTAAGTCTGTCCATGAAGAAAACTGAGACTTGTTTGGGGAATAATCATCCAGTAAATTAATGTCGAGTGGGCCCATCTGCATGAACACCCAGAGGCAGCTCTGACTCTGCAAACAGCCTGGATTGCCTTCACTGCTGCCCTAATTATCATCACCTGGCTCGCTGGCTGTCTCTGGGGCCGTGTGCCTGGGTTGGAATGGGAAATAAAGGCTGCACATTGATTTTCTATAATGTTTTTGTCTATGGAGACTTGTAGAGGCATCCCTTGGTTCACAGCCCTGGCACTGGCTAGCTGAACCCTGAAGTGAAGAGCAAAACAGGTTTTTGACTGTGTATAAATGAGACGTTGCTCCTGAGACATGCCTTACCCGGCACCTGCAGATGTAACCCCTTGCCTTGTCCTCCTTACAGGATTCATGGTGCTGGTGCCATTGGAGACAGGTTGCTAGGCATCAAGGGCTTCTCGTTGCTTTCTTAGTAATGCTACAGCAAAAAACAATTACAGACCTATGCTTCTGACAGGAGCCATGTACTTGACTTAACAAGGAAATCTGTGTCCGGTTGAGCTTCCTTTTACCTTTCTAGTTACATTGTATTGGGACATTGTAATTAACAGAGACCAGAGGGGAGAAGACCAGCAGGGAGAAATGTAAATAAAGAGACCTGAACACCTGCTCTCTCTGCTCCTACCAGTGACAACTCTGCACATTTTCCCTTTGGAGTCTCACAATCCCGAAAGGCAAGAATTCTCACAAATTCCATTTTAGAGGTGAGAAAAAAATCAAGAGCAAGGGAGAACTCAAGTGATTTACACCCAGCCACACAGCAAAGATATCCGGTTTGAGAACTAGACCCAGGTTTCTGGGAACCATTTTCTGTGAGCTCTCTTGTCACCTCCCTCCCACGTCTTTTCTAACCCCCCTCCCTCCCCTTCCATTCTCTGACATCCAGGTATACAGTGAAGAATCAACAAAAATACCACATTGAGAAGCTGTTAACCCCTCTGAGTGAGATGCATGTATCCTCCCTTGAGCCCCACTTGTTACTTCGCTTCTTTGGGTCTGTAGATTGTAGCATGGTTATAATGGATATTATAACCATAAGTGAATCCATACCATTGTTGTTTATATGTTTCGTTCCTTCTCGTATTCAGATGTGGTCAGGTGAAATCTTAGTCAAAGAAGACTAGAGCCTGTGATTGGGCAGTGGAAAAGAAGGCAGAGCTGAACACTTTAGAGAGAGTAGGGGGAGCGGGAGAGGGATACGGAGATGGAGATGGAGACTGGAGAGAAGATGGTACCTGAAGGAGAGGATGTTGAACTAGAACCGTGTGGTTCTAGGAGCCATAAGTACTTGGAGATTTCACAGATAGACGATTAAGTAATTGTAAGGTACATTTGTCCAATCTAGGTGTGCAGCTTGTATCTCTATCAATTGACTTTTGAATTCTTTGTGTGGGCATTTGGGGAGTTGAGGATTTATTGTTATAAATCTGGCTGGTAAATTACAAGCCTCTGGACTTTTCATTTTATGGGGCCAGGGGATTAGAGTCTGAGGCAGCCAGTTTCAGCAGGCTAGCAGCAGGGGGCAGATGGCTTGGGAAGTGCAAGTGGTTTGGAAAGAGCTAACTGCTAGAACCTGGGCAGACCAAGACATGGAGATCCCTATGGGGGTGGGGAGACCACCATTGCCAGCACATAGCCAGACATAGCATAGATTGTTTTTATAACTACATGCTACATACCATGTATGTCCTTCTAAATCTGGGTTACCTCACTCAGGATGGTTTTTCTCTAGTTGCATCCATTTGCCTGCAATGTCTCAATATCCTTGTTTTTAATAGTTGAGTAGTATACCATTGTGTAATCCATTCTTCTGTTGAGGGACGTCTGGGCTGTTTCTAGTTTCTGGCTATTGTGAATAAAGGTGCTGTGAACAGAGTTGAGCAAGGGTCTTTGTGGTGTGGTGAAGCATCTTTTGGGTATATGCCCAGGAGTTGTATTTAGCTGGGTCTTTAGGTAGAACTATTCAGTTTTCTGAGAAAACACCAGATTGATTTTGACAGCTATTGTACAAGTTTGCACTCCCACCAGCAATGGAGAACTATTCCCCTTGCTCCACACCCTTGCCAGCATGAGCTGTCAATTGAGTTTTTGATCTTGGCCATTCTGACGGATGTAAGATGGAATCTCAGAGTTGTTTTGATTTACATCTCCCTAATGACTAAGGACTTTGAGCATTTCTTTAAGTGTTTCTCAGCCATTAGGAATTCCTCTGTCTGGAATTCTCTAACTTTTTAACTGTGTACCCCATTTTTAAATTCAGTTATTTGCTATGTTGATGTTTAATCTCTTGAGTTCTTCATACATTTTTGATATTAGCCCTCTGTTGGATGTAGGGTTGGGGAAGATGGGTAGAGAGGGGATCCCAGGTGGGGATTAGGAGTAGGGAAAGGCTAATGCTGAGAGAAAGGACGGAAATCAGTCCAGGGGAGGTCCATCTCTGAGATGGGGTGTATGGGGATGTCCCTAGCTGAGACCTCTATTAGTGGGGCAATATGAAGTCTGAAGAGACCACCTCCTATAGCTAGGTAGGACGGACTCCAGTGGAGTGACTCACAAAAACTTCAATCCAAAATTTGTCCTGCCTATGAGATGTGCAGAGATAAAGATGGAGGGAATGGCCAACCAATGACTGGTCCAACTTGAGACCCACCCATAGGAGAGAGTCAACCTCAACACTATTAATGATACTTGGCTACTTTGGAAGAAAGAGGTCTAGTACAATTGTCTTCTGAGAGGCTTCATCCAGCAGCTGTTGAAAACAAATGCAAAGACCCACAGTCAAATATCAGGTAGAGCTCAGGGAGTCTTGTGGAAGAGTAGAGAGAAAGATTGAAGGAACAGAGGGATCATGGACACCACAAGAAGAGCTACAGTAAAATAGCCCAGACCCATAGGGCCTCACAGAGACTGGACCACCAACCAAAGATTGTGCATGGTCTGGACCTAGGCCCCCTACACAGATGTAGCAGATGTGCAACTTGTTGTTCATGTGGGTCCACTAACAGTTAGAGTGGGGACTTTCTATGACTCTGTTGTCTGCCTTTGGATTCCACAACTGGGCTGCCTTGTCTGGCCTCGGTGGGAGAGGATGCACTTACTCCTGCTACAACTTGTTGTACCAGGGTAGGTTGGTACCCATGGGGGGGGGGGGGTGAGGATCCCCTTCTCTGAGGAAAAGGAGACTAGGAAATGGAGGAGTGGGTGGTAGGGTGGGGCTGTGAGGATAGGAGGAAGGATATTGAGACTGGGTTGTAAAGTGAATAAATGAATAAGGAAAAACCATACTGAGGATGTTACATTTGAGGATATGTATGTATATGCATATTCTTATAAGCATGAAATAGAAACACAAATAGAGAACATGAATTTGAAGGAGAATGGGGAGGAGTACACAGGAAAGGTTTGTGGCAAGGAAAGGGAAGGGGGAAAAGTTGTAATTGTGATCACAAAAAAAAAGATGTTACCTAAAATAATAAATAAATACAATGTGAAAAAGAAGAGGAAGATGTCTTAGTTAGGGTTTTGCTGCTGTGAACAGATACCATGACCAAGGCAATTCTTATAAGTACAACATTTAATTGGGGCTGGCTTACAGGTTCATAGGTTCAGTCCATTATCATCAAGGTGGGAACATGGCAGCGTCCAGGCAGGCATGGTGCAGGAGGAGCCAAGAGTTCTACATCTTCATCTGAAGGCTGCTAGAAGAATACTGACTTCCAGGCAGCTAGGATGAAGGTGTTAAGCCCACACTCACAATAACACACTCCAACAAGGCCACATCTCCTAATAGTGCAACTCCCTGGATCTAGCAAATACAAAGCATAACAGAAGAAGAAGAAGGAGGAGGAGGAGGAGGAGGAGGAGGAGGAGGAGGAGGAGGAGGAGAGGAGGAGGAGAGGAGGAGGAGGCAACTGTTATCCCACTTGGAAGAGAGATACACGCACCTCACCTGGACAGCACAGTAGATCTGGTTGCAGGGGCTGATGAGCCATCTCAGAGAGCATGAGAGTTGGAGAGCCAGAACCATAAGGTTGAGCAGTTCAGATATCTCTTAGGCCCAGACTTAGGGCTTTGAATTAGCGCACACTGTCGATGAACTGATGGAGTGCATGAAACAGCCGGTCCAAACTACAACAGATCCAAACTACAACAAAAACAGAATATCCGAGAGGAGTCCCAGAGAGTTCCAGTGTTGCTAGAGTAGCAAAACCAGAGGCCTTGTACCAGACCAACAAGTCACTGTAACTAGCGTTTGCAAGCAAAGAAACGTGGACAGACTATGACATACTAAAGCTTCCACTATGAGATTTTTTTTCCCCTCTGTTGGGGGAAGGTCGCAAGGGTGAAGGGTGGGGAATGAAGGAAGGGTAAGATGAGTGGAATTTGGGTACATGATGTGAAATTGACAAAGAACAATAAAAATTAAAAAAAAAAAAAAAAGCTGTTATCCAAGGTGGATGTGATGATGCACAGCTTTAATCCCAGCCCTTGAGAGGTAGAGACAGATGGATCCCTGGGTTCCAGGACAGCCTGATCTAAATGTTCCAAGACAGTCAGGATTACACGGAGAAACACTGCCTCAACCCTATCTCACCTCCAAAAAGGAACCTGTTATTCTCTCTAATGTGGGTTGCTGTACCTTGTCCACATTAACACTGATAATGTATTTTAATATGTTCTTTTGGGTGATGATAGTATTTGTTTGGAGATTTGGGGGCTTTTTTTTTATTTTGAAGGAAGTATGTTGAGCCCTTGACAACATTATCTCAGCCCAATTATAAGACATTCTGGTAGTGTCCCTACTTTGAGCTAGGCAGGAATGAAAGAGGATTCCAGCTCACATGAACTTTTACCAAACTCCCAGATAATCATGCCCAATAGGAAAATCCAATAGGGCTGGAAGAATCTGTGGTGATCAGGGATGCTCTTTGGAATCTCTGTGAAGTCCAACTGGAAAGTTACAGCTAGAACTCTAGCTCTCTAGGTCTAAGCCGTGTCATCTGCAACAGAGAACCACTTCCCATTTGAAAGATAGTTTGCCACATGTTCTGGCAAACTATCCAGCATGCCTACATTCCTGCCAGAATTGCAAGCAGTTATGACATTAGAGCTGGGGTACTTTTGTGCTTTTGTGTGTACTAAATGGCATTGGCTATAGTGTGTACAGAATTAGATCTAAGGAGGTTCACGAGAGCTTCAGGGTGAAGTCTAAAGCCCATAGTTTGTAGACCTTTGTTCCCCATGAATGCCCATCAGAGAATGCACACCAAAAGGATATCCAACTGCCAGATTTTGTCTTAAGGGTGGCAGGCAGCTCTTCTCATCTGTGCTTAAGCAATGGCTCACAGATAGACAAGGCACAGATGAAGGGGTGGATATGATAAGTGGGTTCCTGGTTTAGGCTTTCTCTCACCAACACCCTCTGCAGCTGAGTAGCTGTCTTGCCATCAGACAGGGCCTTTGATGTGACACAGTCCCTTAAGACTACTAACCATGCACCATGGGTACCAGGATGATGATACCTCTCCGTCTTACAGGGTACCATAATTCAGCCTTCCTGAAGTTATCACCTAATCTAAACAGTAGATTGATTTACTTACTTACTGTGCCTCTTATGGCAACCCCATGCAGAGATTCACAGGATTGTAGGCTGGTACAAAACTACCTTAAATAATATTCTTTCACGTCAAAGGATATGCTTTTTTTTTTGTTTTATGACAAAGGAGGCATTTGTCTGTGCATTGGTCATTTACTACCTCCTAGGAAAATAATGAAAGTCTTCTTAAAAGTCTGAGTTAGAAGCAATGTAATATCTGCGCAGTGAACCAAGGGCCACCTGGTGTAATGCCCCTCAGTATCTAGAATGTTTCATAATCTTAGAGGCAGAAGTAGCAGAGTTATCTCTCGCCTTAATTCCCAAAGCCTTCCTTGTAAAACATGTGCTTCTATAACTAAACTAAGCTGTCAAGATTACATCTAGGGGGAAACTTAATCAGGAACAGGCTAAGATTCCACTGAACTGGGATGGTAAGAAAATGATCTAGTCGTTTTTGGATTTGTGTGCCAGTTGATTAGAAAGTAAGAAAAACAGCCACCATATTGACAGGGTATATTGTCCCTGATGGTCCCTAGAAGCTAGAGTTATAGCAGTAAGTTCTCAGAGGAGTATATGTGGAACAGAGAGGCATGCTTGGGTACTCTTAGTGATTTTGCATCAAGAGATAAGGGTAAGGAGACAAATGTAGCAAGATCCAGCCTATAGAACAAGTGAAGTAACGGTGCAGAACTCATTGAAGTGAAGAGACAAGTCGTCCTACCAGACAACCACAGGGTCAAGGTGTGGGAATCCTGGAGAACATACAAAATAAAAGCTAATAATAATGCATATCAATAATGATTCAGGACATGTTACTGCAGCAGGAACTTCAGTTTGCTTAAACGATCTGAGTAATTCTCTCTTCCATCTTAAACAAGGCAAGACCTGGCTGCCAAAGTGAAGGTTTTGCTACCCAAGTGGTCCGCTGTCTATTTCTAACACCTTTGTATCAGTGCCCTGCCTTCTACTGTGAGAACTACTTGGTCTCTTGACCAAGACAATACCCCAATAATTCATACAAATACCTGACACAATCCAGCTTTGGCTGTGCAGAGCTTCCTCATCTGACTCTGGGGCCCTCTGCAGCATCAGCATGGGAATTCATCCAAAACTCATCCCCATGTATAACCTTGAATTAGAAGAATGTTAGCATTCTATGAGGGTAACCTTGGCCAGTAGGGAACGGAAGCCAGCTGACAAGTACTTTGCATTTCTGTATCTAGGAGACACATTCTGAACAATGCCCAGTGGTGTCAGAATGTGTCCAACATGTCTGGATAATCAGGGTCAATGATCCCTGCCAATAAAGAAACTTTTCCTTCTGGTCCAGGGTCACAAGAACCCCACATTTTGAACACATTTATAGGTCAATTCAGCCCTGCTTCTTAGGTCTCTGTGGAGCAATGGCCAACTCAAAAGTCTAATTCTGATCAGCTTTTCCCTCTTCCCTTTGCTCTCCTGAGATCATGTCTCCAAATAAGTCACCTTACTGAATGTTCCTTCTGAGGAACTCCAGGCAAGATACTCCTTCCTCTGCCCACACTTCACTGCTTCTGTTGCCTAGTGAGGGTCTAGGAGGATATTCTCAATGAAGAATGTCTGCTCCAGTGCGACTCCCCAGCTTGGGCTGAAAACCTACTGGTGGGTTTTCAGTCTGTGACCACCTCTGCATGGATATGGTGTGAGGCATCCATGCCTGACATACCCCATTGTAAAAACTATTTGACAGGAAGATCATTGACCATTCTGCCCCCATTTCTTTTCCTCTCCCCATCTTTCTCACACATTGGCATGCACAGGCATTTCCTCTGCCCTGTCATGTTCTTCACCACTGCATTGTCCCTCATTAGTCCCACCCAACACTGCTGACATTTGGATGGGCTCTTTTCTGTTGAAGGGCTATTCTGAATATATCAGGCTGTTTAAAGCACCCTTCACCTCTACCCATTGGATGCCAAGTCCTCCGTTATGACACTCAATACTGTCTCCAGACATGGCCAAATATCCTCTAGGGGCAAAAGCTCTTCCTGGGAGAGAATCATTGAGATACATGCACATGCATGCACATGCGCGCGCGTGCGCACACACACACACACACACACACACACACACACACACACACATCCTTCCACAGACCTCTGTATCTTTCCTATACTCCTGTGGTGGAAATAATTTTCTCTTTTTTTTTTACAAATTAAAATGTAATAACAAATACTTCTGAAGTAGCTGGTTTGTTGCTGAACGCATAAAAACATTATCCCATTAGAAAACACTGACCCCTTAGGACTGAACTCATCTGTTCATTCAACAATAGCTCTTGAGTACCTACTCTGTGATTGGAATTTTTCCATATACCAGCACTATATCCGTGAAGGGGGACAATACTAATTCCAAAGCTGTCAGCAGTGGTTACCCTACACGGTATGATAAAAGGCGTGTGGTCTTCAGGAGTGGGCAGACCTGAGTTCAAATATCACTTTTGTCCCCTTCAGCATTTAGGAATTCATTTGGTCTGCCAGCCAGGTATATCATAATCCCTACAATGCAAGCTGACTACTATACCATGTGCTCAGACATAATAGAGGTTGCTCACTACTTGAACCTGGTTGTTACTAATTATGGATGTTTATTCCATTGTTGCAGAATGGAAGTAGAAATTCCATTGACGTTAAACCATCTGACCTCCTCTCGACATACCAAATAAAAGACGGATCACTTACAAAACAAGTGGGCCTCCAGATGATCTACTTTTTTTCTCATTAGAGAAGCTAATATTTGTAAAAGTAATATAATTGGACGATGTTGCAATTATCTCTCCCTTCCCCATTTTCTGCTTTCTTGGTCATGTCTAATTGTGAACACCCTTAACTGTACTGATAACTAGGCAGCTCTCATCAACCGCAGACTGAATATCACTTTGGTATCGCCCATTTAATCAGCAAGGGTTTGTCAGGTGCCGTTCTATCCAGTAGAGACTCGAAGTCCCTGCCTCTGCGGTACTACATTTCAGCAGCAAAGGTGGACGAAAAGTAACTGAATGCAGTCATAGGTGAAATGATTACAGATTACCAAAGGCTCCAAGAAAAAGAATAAGCAAACACGATGATGAAAAAGAAAAAAATAAGTGACTTGTTGTGTGAGGTCTTACTAAAGTTGAGACCTGAAAGATTTGAAGAAACCCTTGCTTCAGGAACAATATGCTTCAGGCAAAGGGAAGGACAGGTATAAAAGATCTGAGATTAGAGCGTGGGTTTGGACAGAGAGAACGTGTGTCCTTTGACTAGAACACAAGACGATGACTAGAGAGAAAGGGGGAGCCGTGCATGGCCTGGAGGGTGGGTGGGATGATGAAACTGCATCCCCGATGCAATGGGAAGCCACGGAAGTCACAGCAAGGACCAGAGGGAGCAGCTCCTGACCTAGTTTACCTCAAAACCATCCTTGGTATAGAGATGAGAAGTACCACAGGCTGTAAATGGCGCTCACAGAGTAGAGAAGGGTCTGCCTTCATGGGACGGGAGAAGACACCAGGCCTAGCCATTGTGACTCTGCACATGCCAGATTTCAGCTGTCACTGCAGATAAGAGCAGGGTTATATTTGACAGTTCTTACAGATACAATTTTGACTTAGCCTTTCCAGCACCCATTTAGGTTGGCATTTGAGTAATGAATACCAGGAGTGTTCTGCCCAATATAGGAAGGCAGGTTGGAGACCTTTCTAAAATGCAAATCAGAGTGTGCACCCCACCCCACCCCCACCTCGCTTAGAGCCCTTAATTATATGCTGGGAAAAGGACATGTTGCCTGGCACAGAATTCAAGTCACTTCAGCACAAGCTCCAGCAGTAACCTTCCAGCTCTTATCTGTCACTGCTTCCAACGCCCGCCTCCAGACCTTGAACTCCTCATTCCTTTGAATGCTTCATTTGTCCTGAGCCTCAAATTCTTATCTTTGTTTGTATTGTTGTTGGTTTCTTTGGGTTTTTTTGTGTTTTTTTTTGTTTTTTTGTTTTTTTTGGTTTTTGTCTTTTTTTATTCATGCAAGCACAGGGTAAACAAACCTTCCAAACATAAATGCTGGGCACACCAGACCAGTCAGTGCCATGGTTAATTCTCTCAACCTTACTTGTGCACAGATACTAGGTTGAACATAATTTGAGGGGCCTCGTTGAGGACATTCCTGAGTAATATAACATTTACTGTGGTAGAATGTGTAATATGAAGGGCCTTCCCTAAACTCAGACCTCATTTACTCAGTTTGGGATGACTTTTGCTTCTGTTTGATTGGATTTTTAGTACCAGAGATCAAACCTAGAGTCTAGTACATGCTAGGCGAGTGCTACACAACTGAGCAACCTGTTGAGACCCATGATCACTGATTTCATGTAGCAATTTAGTTGGGCCATGGAATGCTCAGATATCTAGTTTAACACTCTTTTTTTGCATGAGCCCATTTCCAGAAGAGTAACATTACATGGTGAATAAAGATGGCCCTCCAAGTGGGGTAGGTGTCAAATTGAGGACCTAAATAGGGCAAAAGGAAGAGGGAGGTTCAATGGTCTCTCCCCATGACTGTTAGAGTGGGACCTCAATCTATTGATGATCTCAGGCGGAAAGCCTGAGAAGTAGAATTTCCATCATGGGCTCTCTAGTTCTCAGGCCTTCTAATTATTCTACTGGCTTTCTTGGGTCCATAGTTCTTGCATCTATAGGAAGCAGGCATTGTGGAGAATGGAGAAGCTTGGCTCTCTTTCTTTGACAAACTTAATACACAAATGATCTCTGGAATCAGACAAAAAGGCTGACCCTCTCCAGATGATAGAAAATCCTTCTGGACAGACTGTTTTTAATTGTGCACCTGCAATTTTCTTGCCTGAAGACTCAGAGTTAAAGTATCAGTTTTTCTTGGGGCTTCAGACAAGAGCCATGCCATTGGCTTGCTTGTTTCTCTTGTCCTTTCTTAAGAACTATAATTCAATCTTCATCTCTCTTGGGCCTTCAGCTTGCTTCTCAAGTTGCAGGTCTTGAGACTTAATCATCCGAAGCAACTTCTTATGCTAACATCATATGTGCACAACATAAGATTTTATATAGAAATCTAGGTATACACCCAAAGGCATATGTAACTGGATATATATATTACATACATGTTGCATATACAGTTAGCATCGTAAGACTTTTTCTGGAGAACCACAAGCAACATTTGCACATCCCATTTGCACAACCCAGACAGAGAGCTAATGACACACCAAAGTAAGGATGCCACAAAAGAACTTGAAAAGCTAATAGGCTTATTATGGATACTTACATAATGGGATGGGAAGGTCTTAATTACAGGAACATGGACTGTTGGTATTCTGTCTGGACTCTACCCCTGGCAGTTCCTGGCAACAGCCAGGTATGCTCCTCCCAACAGTTACCTGGCAACATATAAAAGGGGTTGCTTGTCCCCTTCTCTCTCTCTTACTCCTGCTTCTCTTCCTTGCCTCTTGCCCTCTTGCGCCTCTACTTCTCTTCTCTTCTCTCTCTCTCTCTCTCTCTCTCTCTCTCTCTCTCTCTCTCTCTCTC
>NC_034599.1:83700019-83701339 GCF_900095145.1 Mus pahari
AACATGCTCCTGGATAACTTTACCGTTTCCTAACTCTTTCTGACCTTTGACTGGCTGGTTCAACTCAACTGTAATGGCTCAAACTCTTTTCCACACTGATTCAATCTAGCTTCTCTGGGCTTCTCTCTCTCTCTCCCTCTCCCTCTCCCTCTCCCTCTCCTCTCCCCCCTCTCTCTCCCTTTCTCTTCCTCTACTATTCTCTTAACTCCCCTCCCCATGCCCTAAATAAATTCTATCCTATGCTATACCATCTTGTGGCTGGTCTCTCTGGGGGAAGGGATGCCTTGGCATGTGCTCACAGAGGCACCCCCTTCCCCCACACCCCACCAGAACATATTCTTAAAGCTCTTTCTCTTTATTTATTTATTTATTTAATAATTTATTTTTATTATTATTTTCTTTATTTACATTTCAAATGCTATCCCGAAAGTTTCCTATACCCCCCCCACCTCTGCTCCCCTACCCACCCACTCCCACTACTTGGTCCAGGCCTTCCCTTGTGCTGGGTCATATAAAGTTTGGAAGACCAAGGGGCCTCTATTCCCAGTGATGGCTGATTAGGCCATCTTCTGCTACACATGCAGCTAGAGACACAAACTCAGGGGATACTGGTTAGTTCATATTGTTGTTCCACCTACAGGGTTGCAGCCCCCTTCAGGTCCTTGGGTACTTTCTCTATCTCCTCCATTGGGGACCCTGTGTTCCATCCAATAGCTGGCTGTGAAAAGCTCTTTCTCTTTTTATGATCACATTAGTGCTGTGACTCGGATCTAGAAACTCTGCAGTTTTGCATTCCATCTCAGCTATAACAAGAGATCCATGCTGGCTCCTCTAAGATCTGGAAAGTCCCCATCCCTTCCCATCTCCATAGTCCCAGGAGAGAGTTCTTGAGCTCGTGGCTACCCCTGTGTTGTCCTTGAGGATGGGGGATATTCCGTTTTCCACTGACCCTCGTTTTAGAACTTTTTACCTTCATGCTTTTGCTGCGTGGGGTATGCTGAGACAAATTAAAACAGATAATGGACCTGCCTATATNTCGCAAAAATTTTTACACTTTTGTCAAGCTTTGGGAATACATTTGGTTCATGGCCTGCCTTACAATCCCCAGGGCCAAGGCATTGTGGAAAGAGCAAATGCAACTTTAAAATATGCTTTAATTAAACAAAAAGGGGGAATGGGAGTACAATTTAAGTACCCCAAAGATAAATTAAATCTTATTCTTTTTATTCTTAATTTTTTAAATTTGGATTTTGATGGCCATTGTGCTGTGGATCATCATTGCTCTCCACATGTTGCTAAATCTGTGTCTGTCCTATGGAA
>NC_034599.1:83701520-83704545 GCF_900095145.1 Mus pahari
TTGATGCTGGTGTTTATCCCAGATTCTGTGCAATGCCTTTTTTAATGTATCATTGAAGGGGAGTCTGTGCTTTTCTGTGGAAAATAATTGTAAACTTACTTCTGTATGTATGGTACCTCCCTTTTTCTTTTTAGTTAGTAATAGGACTAGTTCTTTTGAATTAGAATGCTCCAATATCACATGCTTTTTGTCTCAATTCTAGAATGCTACTAGACCCCCCTGGCGATGGTGACTAGAATACCCAGAGCCATACCCTGGCCTCTGGAGGTACTGGAGGGTCAGTTGTCAGTGCTCTTAAGGAATAGGAGAGATTTTATAGAATTACAGCCACCATCGTTACAGCAGTGATTGGAGATGCTGTGGTGGATGGTATGCATGAGCAGGCAGGAGCAGGCTGAGCAACGACTGTTGACTCAAGCTATGGCGGCTATAGAATCAGGTAGTTTTCCCCATGTTTGAGACTCTCACATGTGCATACCAACCTAAGACGGGTTGGTGAAAATGAGTTCACCACACCAATGACGGGTAAGGATGTAACATGGTTGAGGGCAACCTAAGACAGATGCGATCCCAGAGCTAAGTTAATTAAACAAAAAGTGGAATATGTGGGAAGCAGGTGTGGCCAAGCCCCGTGATCCCTGTTTACCAAGAACCTGAGCCTGCACACTTGTAAGATCCTGTGCTGCCTGTCTGATGAGTTACTGGCCTATCACCGCGCGCCCTGCCTGCATGCTGAACGCTGATTGGATCCAGGAGAGGGGTGAGGGATAAGAGGCAGAGGACTGATGAAAAACAAAAACAGTATGAGCCCGAGATAAAGACGAAAGTTGTTGGAGAAACCTTCCTTGGCATTTGTGTCGGTTTTTTCCCATCTCTGCCGGTTGGAGTGCGGGGTTGTGGCAACTGCTGACTGCTTTCAGGACAGACTCATTGTTTGGTGGCCTTGTAGCACAGCTTCATCAGTCTTACAGTGGAGAGACTCTAGAAACTCAAGTTTCTAGAAAGAGTTCTGAACCATCAGTATTCAGCAGTGTGCCAGAGCTTTACCAGCAAGAAGAGAGTATGTGGCTTGAGTAAGAGGGAGCAGCTGTTCACCCAGATTTTGCTCTTGGTGGGGGACAGATGCTAACATAAAATCAGTCTGAGGTTTCTGACCTTGTACAAGAATGGGATCCTGCCTCACAGTGACTTACAGCTGAATATAAAGAACTTACTGGGGACTGCAGACTCCCATAGCTTATTTTTACTGGGAAATAGTGTGGCTAGGAGGAGTAGGTGCAGAGCTGTTGGTAACACATTGCATTAGTATGACTCGTGGAGTGCGTGGGGAAGCTGGCATCACTAAAAACAGAGATCTGGGAACAGCTGGGCAGATAGTGTTGGGCAAAGCTTGGAATGGTGAGGTTTGGCACCTTAACTAGCCAAGTGAGGACTTAGTCAAGCAATTTGGCTAGGGCGCAGTAAAAGAATTCAGTTCTGTCTCTATGAAATAGCTGTGATGGAATAACCTAAAGGAAATGCAGGCTAGTGAGGGTTGATGGCAAGGTTGGGCAGAGCTCCCACTCACTCTTGCTATCCTCTGTAGATGCTGCTCAGTGAAGTAGTCCTGATAACTTTGGGTTGCTCTTACCTACAGCTACATACAGTAGCTTCGTGACCGCAGCTCCACCACTCATTTCTGCCACTGTGTTAGTGGCTTCTTTGGGGAAAGAGAAAGAGAAAGCCAAGCCCTGTGCCGCAAGTACCCTCCACCATAGCCCTTCCACTCGGGCTTTTGCCAAGTGGAGAAATGTCCCAGGACACTCACTATCAATGCTGTCAGTATCCAGAGTTTTCATGGGAAGAAGTGCACAGACATCTGAAGCTCTTATTTTGAGTCATCTGCTCTTGTTTGCTCTTAGGTTTCATCTTCTGCTTCGCACTTTTCTGAGCTTGGCTAACGTAAATGTGTTTTCCCTTGAGCACCTTCCATCTCACCCACAGCTTCCTACATGTCATTGTGCTTACCCAAACAGATTTAGGATTGTCATCAGTCATGTTTTTACACCGCTGTCAGCCCAAACCTACCAAAGACATCCTCAAAGCATTCACCCCCATCTCTCTCCCCAAATTCTTGCTGTACACATGGATGAACACATTTGCCCATGTTCCAAGTTCTGCTCCTCATCCTTTATAAGACTTAAATCATGCAACAAGTACTGTGCAACCATATAGGAGCCCCTCATTCAGCTTTTCAATGGCTCTTTCAGTTGCTTCCTGTATGTCCAAGTGTGCAAATCTGTAGCCCTTGGAGCCAGTTTTTAATCGTGAGCCATCTTACATGAAAGGGTCTTACCAAAAGCAGAATGTGTACCCTACAGTCCTTTATGGGCAATGAATCTGTCCAAATTTTAATGGCTATATAGCTCACTCCAAATGACAGATCCTGGGCTGGCTTGCCCTTTATAAACAACAAGATGCATAGTCCAAGAAGCAACTGGTGATCTCATCCCTGTGGACTTCGTGGAGAAGATGGGCTGCCCACACTTAACTTTTCCTATAGCATTTCTCAGTTTCATTAGGATGTAAGTTTTCTGTGTAGAGTAAAGTCATAGTGTAGATAGGAGCACTGGGATTCATCTCCATGAGACAGGTTAAACCACATAAAGATGTCAAAAATAGATGTTTGGGGTAAATTTTCTATCAAGTGTGGCCGTTGAGTTTTCCCACATTCCTGACATCTGAGTGAAGGTTCTCATATCCAACAGTCAAAGCATATCCAAGAATTCAACACTTGCTAGCTCAGGCTTCAGACTTAGTGCAGCCATGACAAGCCATTCCCCTGAAGAAACACGTGACTCAAGGATTCTATAAAATAATTATTGTTTTATGCTACAAAATTTTGGGAGTGACATGTACATATATTGTACTGGATAGCTTTGTGTCAACTTGACACTGCTGGAGTTATCACAGAGAAAGGAGCTTCAGTTGGGGAAGTGCCTCCATGAGATCCAGCTGTAAGGCATTTTCTCAATTAGTGATCAAG
>NC_034599.1:83704821-83717498 GCF_900095145.1 Mus pahari
TATATATATATATATATATATATATATATATATATATATATATATATATCTCCACAGATATCCATATCACACAAATACAAGTTAAAGAGAAGCAGTGATATGACCAGAAATAAAAATGACAATGGACAGTGGTCTTTAGAATCTGCTCTGAAATTCAGAAGAAGAAAAATGTTAGATGAAGCAATAAGGATATTAGATGTGAAAGGCAAGGATAGAGGGACAGTGTACGTTTCCCCTTCAAGGGGCTCCTTAAACAGAAGCAATGCCAGTGAACACTAGAAAGAATATTTTCCAAGCAGGCTGATGGGTAGGTTGATCAGGACTTCTCAGAAACAATTTAGCTAGAAGAGAATTGAGTGATATCCTCAAGATATTCACATGTAAGTATTATTTTTAGTAAACACTGAAAAGACAAAAGGTATGGCCTTTTAAGCATTCACAGGTTGAGTCTAGTACACATTTCACTACAAGGTGTCATAAAGAATGTGTTTAAACACAACTGGAAGATTGGTAGAAGTAACAAAACACAGTTTGAATATGCTGATGAACTTGATAGAATGTCTACTTGAAAACCTCTTATTTCATACTAATAGCAAAAGTGGTGGGTACTCAGAGAATCTCATGGTGCGTTAAGACCCCTCTTGTGTCATGTGAGCAACAGAAATAAAGTTCCCATTTTTCAATAAAGGTAAATCTATATATGCTGTAGCTATAGATATGCTTAAATTAAGTATACACATTTATAAGTGGAAACTCTCTATTGTTCCCAAAGCCAAACTGAGAAACAGAAATCATAATCAAGACAATAAAAATAGAGGCTGGCTGGAGAAATGGCTCAGCTGTTAAGAGCACTGACTGTGCTTCCAGAGGTCCTGAGTTCAATTCCCAGCAACCACATGGTGGCTCACAACCATCTGGAATGAGATCAGATACCCTCTTCTGGTGTGTCTGAAGGCAGCTACAGTGTACCCATATACATAAAATAAATAAATATTTTTAAAAGACTATATATATATGAAAGAAGCAAGCAATAAAGATGGTGAGGAGAAATAAGTCCATTATATCATTAACATTACTCCATTTACATAGAGCCTGGGTAAGGTTTTCAATGGTGAGGGAAATCCTCTCATTGACATTTCAATGGAATAACGGGTAACTCATCAGACTGGAACGCCAGCCTGTGGATCTGAGAACTGCTCCTGCAGTCCTGATTGGGCTTCAAAATACAAAATTGGTTTGCAAACTTTACTCCCCCTGTATTTTTTTTTTTTTTTTTTTGAAACTCTCATATTGGCTGCAGAATGATGAGTCAGCTTCACAGGCTTCTGAGCCAGAGAAACACCAGAGCCAAGATAAACGTGTCACAGAAAACACGAGGGGATCACAGGCTGGCTGCAGGAGCTGGCATCCCGCTAAGCCTACTGCACAGGCTTTCTGACAATGTGTACGCCAAGTACTTCCTCAAGAGCGCCTTTTTATTTTTGGAATAATTCTTTTTTTTTTTTGTTCTTGTTGTTGTTTGTTAAGATTTACTTTTAGGGCTCAAGTGATGGCTCAGCAGTTAAGAGCACTGGCTGATCTTCCAGAGGTCCTGAGTTCAATTCCCGGCAATCCCATGGTGGCTCACAACCTCTGTAATGGGCTAGAATGCCCTTTTTTGATGTGTCTAAAGACAGCTGCAACATATTCATATACATAAAATAAATAAATCTTTTTTTATTTTTTTAAACAATCATGTATGTATTTTATATAAGTACACTGTAGCTGTCTTCAGACACCCCAGAAGAGGGCATCAGATTTTATTACGGATGGTTATGAGCCATCATCTGGTTGCTGGGATTTGAACTCAGAATCTCTAGAAGAGCAGTCAGTGCTTTTAACCGCTGAGCCATCTCTCCAGCCCCATAAATCTTTTTTAAATGATTTATTTTTATGATTTTAAGTATATATGTATTATATATATATAAGTATATATGANTTTAATGTATATATATATATATATATATATATATATATATATATATATATATATTACATGCTCACGAATGAAAGTCCCCACAGGGGTCAGAAGTGTCAGGTTCCACTACAGCTGGGGCTACAGGCAGTTGTGAGCCACCTGATCTGGGTGCTGGAAGTCAAACTCAGGTCCTCAGGAAGAGCAATATGTGCTCTTAACCACTGAGCCATCTTCCCGGCCATGAACTCACTCTTTGAAACTTAAACATATTTGCTAATATAACATAGAAATGTCACTTAGGACTTCAAATATCCACTATTCCTGTGGCCATCTCCACAGGAATACTTTCAGAAACCAACATTCCTCATTCTTCTACTGCCCAGATAGCTCTGTCGTCCTCAGCATCCTAACAGTGCAGTTAAGTACACATTGGGAGTTGGGGGTAGGGGAGGGTCCCTTCACAAGCCAGACCTCCATCTCATACTTGTCACAAATCAGATGCAGCAGAGGAGGCATGCAAGTTTGAAAGGCCTGAGTGATCTGCATTGGGCTCTCTGTTTCCCCTGCAGGAATTCATCACCTGCTGACCACTGACTTCTCTTGTGTTTCCAGCCCACAACCGAACTATCACATCCCTCCTTTCACACCTGGGCTAACAATCTCCTCTGCTTCAATACCTACCCAGATACTTACTATGAGGCAGATGTGAGCTCCCAAAGATTATTGTCTACACCTGCCTTTCAGGATGGTTGGATTTATATCAGCAGTGTTCGGAATGTCTGCAAGCTGCTCCAGAGCAGTTGGAGGCTGGGCTCTCCAGCAGAGTCATTTCTGTATTGCTCACAGCATTTAGCAGAGAAGTCTGCACATAAAACTATAAACAGTTACATTATTTTATTGATAGCATTCAGCTTTAACCCCTAAAGCATAAAACCAGTTATGCTCCATTTCATTCCCTGGAACTTGGGCTTAGCAATAACTTCCAATTCTGTTAATAGGCCAAATAGTTCAAAAAATTCTACACAAAACTTCCTCTAAATACCTCAAAAATTGAACAATAGGGAGATATAATTCAGTGATAAAGTTTGCACTTAGCATGAAAAAGGGTCTAGGTGAAATCCCCCACACTAAATACAATATCAAAAAAAAAAAAAAATCTAAGTAGTTTCTCTTTTAGAGACCAAAGAACTGATCCATCAAAAATTATTAGACTGAAACCTTAAGAGAAAATGAAAAGCCAAAGAGGTAACTCTAGCACTCACAAAGGTCATTTGTTAATGGTATAGGGTGAGAGGCATTCATTCACAGTTGCAAACTTTTCTATTAAGGACAATTCACTCTCCTCCCAACAAGTATCAGCGAGCACTAGCTACTCAGCTAGGGCTGGGAGCTCAGGCCCACCTCCCGCCTCCGTGCCATGATCTTGTCAGATTTGACCTTGTGCAGACATTGTGAGGCCTGGCACAGCTGCTGAGTTCATGTGTGCAGATGCCCAGTTGTGTCTGGAAAGCACGGCTTCCTCATAACCATCTCCCACCTCTGGTTCTTACACTCCTTCAGTTCCTTCATCCCTGATGATCCCTGGGCCTTTAAGGATGGAGTTGACCACATACCTAAGAGTATATGAGCAGTACTAGTTGGTCTCTCTGTGTTTTTAAAAAATAAGAACAGAAAATCTGGTGGGTATGGAAGTAGACATATCTGGAAGGAGATGGGGAAAGGAGAGTAATGTTCAAAATACAGCGAGTATTATCAAAGACCTAATAAAAGTATTTTAGTTTAAAATTTTTCATCCAATATATTTTGATCATATTCTTTCTCTTCCCCCAATTCCTCCCAGATCCTCTCCACCTCTCTACCCACCCAACTACATGTTCTCAGTACTCTTTCTCTCTAAAAGAGAAAAGAGAATCAAAGCAAATAAAAGAGATGAAAATATAAGAAAACACAGACACACACAAACAAACAAACCAACAAAAATCACCCCAGCTACTCCTGAGCATTGCATGGTGTCCACCCTGAAGTGTGATTGATAAACCTGTGGCATCCCATTGAAGGAAACTTCTTTTTCCCTTTCCCAGCAGGTGTTAATTGCAAATAGCTTCTTGATGAGAGGTGGGACTTTGTGCCTACTTTTCCTTCTCTATGCTACTGTTTTGTTTGGTTTGAAGCTGTACAAGACTTGTGCTCGCCCTTAGGCTTCATCTGTGACTCATAACTTTACTTAAGAAGATGCTGTGTTACTCAAGGATAAAATGTACCTCTCCAACTGATAGGGCTCATGCAGGAGGCCAACAAGCAGCCAGAACGTGTGAGCATCACTTGGTGAGCTTCCTGCAGCCCTTTGTGATGGTCTAGGTATTGTGAACAATTGGGATTCTTGGAAATAAACTCAACAACACTGATGCCCTTGCATTTGACTTTCATCAACTAGGAGAAAGAATACACTTTTTGGGTAGGAATGAGTCTATGGTACCCAAGAAAGATAGTGTAAAGTAGAAAGGAGGTTCCCTGTCCCTATAACTAAAAGCATTCCTCCCTAAGCACGTGATATGGTCAGGATTCTGGGACTCAGGCTGGCAAACAGAACAGAGGACTGGCATTGCTAGTAAGAGTGAAGAGAAAGCAGGGGTGGGGTGGGGGATGGAGATTGCCAACTAGTCAATAGATAGAGAGGGGAACTGCACAAAGCAGACAAGGCTGGCCTTTGGCAGCTTAGGAAAAGACAGAATTGGTCTATCTCATAGCACCTCATAGAACTGGTGCTACCAACGCAGGCTGGGCGCCCACAGCAAGATTTCCCCAAACCCCAAAACATTACATTTATTGTGAATTTGGCAGTGTGCTGATGTGGACATTGGCATGTGGCAGCTCTAAGCAGACACTACTGTCAGCCATGAGAAGATAGGGCTCATCATGGCTTATATTATTGTATAGTTGTTGTGGCTGTTAGAATAATCATGGGGAAAGCCTGTGGTCCTCCCAGATGCCAGCATCCATAGAAAGAAGCTGTCTCTAGGAACAGCACCTATTAAGCTGGTCATTTCATTCCAGCTCCCAACTCCTGAGACATAAGCCATCATCACAGTAAACCTACAGGCTGCAGGGATGCCTGCATGGTGGCCTCAGAGTCCATCTTCCTGAGAAGACCTGCCCTTCCTTTACCTTGACAAAAGGCTTGGATGACCCTTTAGAATAATCTAAGCCCTGATCTTGTAGGAAGTGTTGAAGACGGAGACTCCATTCAAGGAGTTACTTTGGGCACAATGCAAATAATTTTACAGTTAGGGAAATGGGGGCTCAGACCAAACCACTTCCTGCTTAGTAGCAGAAGTGGTCACCTCTTGATCACGGTACAATGTTCTTTATTTTTTGGCTTTTGAGACATCTTTCTATATAGTCCTGATGACTTGGTATTCACTATGTGATTCCGGCTGACCTTAAACTCACGGGCAATCCTTCCGAATGCTAGGACTAGAGGCATGAGGTACAACAGCAGGAGAACAGCGTGGTGTCCCTAAGGATGCAGTCTCTGATAGAATTAAGATTTTGACAAGCTCTCTGAGGGAGGAGAGAGGTGGTTCAGAAACAGCAAGAGCAAGTCAGAGAGTTGCCCGGTGGTAAATCTGAGCCTGTGAGTGTGTGCTGAACTGACTCTACAATCGCACAGCACCATGCCAAGCCCTTTTGAGGCACTGTAAAAGAATCAGGCAAGCGATATGACCATCCCTATAAAATACCAGAGCCAGAGCAGAGCAGCTGCAGAAACTCTTGTCCTCCAGGAGGCATTCTCACGAAGCTCCAAGCCTGGCCTTCCAACCTGGGCACCCTAGGGCTGGGGAATGACCTCCATGACTTTCAGCACTTGCTCTAGACCAAAGACACCCAAGGGGATACTCCAGTGCTACTGATACAACCTGGTCTTCACAAGGGGGCATTAGGTCTGTTCTATGGATCACCTGCTACCTCTTGATTATTGTTCTGCTGAATGTGCGTGTGCATGTCCCAGACTGTCCGTGCTGAGGTTAGCAGGAAGCAAGGCCGAGACAGTCTCATTAGCTCCTGTCCGTTGTGGGATTTTCTACTCCTGGTTCATGAGGTCCGCATGAAATGTTGCCTTTGTTCAGCTGGCTCTGCAAGACAGGCCACACCAACTGGCCAGAGTTTTAGCTCTGCCGCCACCTGGTGGTAGGAATTGCCTTTCACAGGAATTGGAACTTTGCAAGGCTAAGTAAGGAAAGGCCTCAACCTGCGTGCGGCCTTACAGTCTGCCGACAACTGCTTAAAATGATCATATAGATCTCCTTCAGTGTCTTTAAAACAACAACAACTTGCTTTATTGATACACACGAGAAATAAAAACCTGAATGTGCGCTGTCTTGAGCATCCAGCTTCCAACCCTATCCAAGGTGCCAAACTAAAGAATAATTTGAAATAACATCATGAAAAATGAGTTCTTTAATAAAGGCATCAGATAGGCTCATCTAAGACTCTGCTCTTTCAAGTATCGGAGGAATTTCCACGATGCTGAAGTGAGGTATAGGAGCCTACCTGTGTTGGCCTGGGTTATAATGTTTTGATTATATGCGAACACCGTGACAGGGAAAGAGATGTGACAAATTTCTCATCTGCCAAAAATTGTATTACTTTCATGGATGTACTAAAATTTGTTTAGATTAAACAAAACGTTAAGGCTGTTCATAATATTATCTCAGTTTTGATGCATCTTTTCTTACCTTCTGATAAAAGAAACATCCTTCTCAGTTTAATTATTTATAGTCAGCATAACTGTTTGCTGTTGCATATGGTGTGCATTAATGTGCACAGCTTTATGCCAAAGCTCCTCCACTGGTGAGAAGCCATGCTAATGACTGGATGGGAACCATGGTGGCAGGTTGCCATCTTCCATATGATACAGGTTTTACGGGTATAAAAGTTACTCCTGACAGTGGGAATGGCAGGGGACAGAGGGACAAATAGAGGTATTTATTTTTATATCATAATGATACATTTGTGCTTCATATTATAAACACAAAATCTAGACATAAGTATTGTAACTAGCTCAGCATGTACACAGTGCTAAAAGTTTGCTTGTTCTGTGACAACCTTTGACTTTATTGTATGGTTCTTTGTGGGGAATGTGAGACTCAGTAGCCTTGGTAATTGGGACCCCCTACTTGGGGATATTAATGAAGAAGAAGTGTAGGAGGAAGGAAAGAAGCAAGGCCATGAAATGACTCTAGGGGAATGTTGACCACTGGACTAGGGAGACAAGACTCAACTTTAGAATGGCTGACTTGCCTTCCTTCCAATTCCCTCTCAAATACGCTAAGTGGAGATGGTTCCGGAAAGGCAGATTGTTTGGATTGTTGTTTGTGTTTTCTCAGATTGCCAGCTTCCTGAATAAAGCGTAGCTGAAAGACTTGAGTACTGGCTCTGCTTACTGGCATGAACTCTGACATTCCAGTGACAAGTGGAGTACGGCAGGCTGTGGAGAGACCCCCCGTGCCTCTCCCTTTAACTGTGGAGCTATGGACACAAGCGAATTTCCCTCCAAGAGCCTCCTGCTGGGAGAAGGAAAGGGTTGAAGCCTGATGCCAACCAGCCCAGCACAGCCTTGTTTCTCAGAAAGAGATTTCACACCTTCTGACAATTTGTTAAAGGGCCTGTAGAAGAGACTAGAGCCTAGATGATGCGGCTTGGGTGAACAGTACCACATCCTGACCAGGACTATTTAGCTATGAGTACCACTTGCTCTCTATTTAAACCTTAAACCTAAATCTCATGAAGACAGACTTGGGAGGAACTGGTCATGACTTCTTTCTTTGTTTCTCTTCCCAATGTGGCCATATTAAATGAATAAATCTCCTTTGTGTTCTCTCTCTCTCTCTCTCTCTCTCTCTCTCTCTCTCTCTCTCTCACCCACACACACACACACACACACACACACACACACACACACATCTTTGTTATTTAAAAACCTAGATTAAAACATTTACCTCACCAAGAAAAAAATCAGATCTATGTAAGAAAGAAAATGTTCAATTTAGATATTGAAGAAAAAAGATAACTAGTTATTTCAACATTCTGTAAGATAACTACAATCTATTCTCACAGAAAAATTTCCAGTTCTTTCCAACATAGTCATGCCAATAGAAAAATTCCAGATAGCCTCAGCTTTTTATAGAGCCCACCTCATACTGTCTAGAGGAATCACTGAGCACAGCATATACCCAGCTGACCAAGTAGCCAACAGCCATTTGGTTCTTGGAGTTCTAGGTAAGAACTATAAAACGGCTGGCTGAATGATAAGCAGATACAAACTATATACACATCAAAAACCAATGAAACAATAATAAAAAATGCTAACCAAAAGGATACTTGTGAGTTATGATTGATATTAACTTGGTATGTCAGCAGGTGAGAGAGCCCATCAGAACTGAGCCTGTCTTGACATGTCAATGAAAGCTTTAGCACTAGGACAAACTGTGAAGGGCTTTAATCTCTGAACTGGTCAGATACTGACTTTAGCAATGTATTCTGTCCTGGATACCACAATGTGAACAGCGCTAATAAACTGATGCTTCCTGAACTCCACCCCATAACACCATTTCAGCATGAAGGCACAGGTAGTTACAGAATTACACTTCAGTGGGAAGGGTTCTGGTTCTAATTGCTAAGTTGACAAAATTGCAGTGTTCAGAATAATCAGTAATAGGATGTGCAGAGTAATGAATGATGCCTATCTCCAAATAGCCTCTTCTCTCTTTGCAATTTGAGTTATCCAAGATCCTAAAAGCTACTAGAGAGTCCTTATCAAAACACAATGGTTCATGAGGTTGGACTAGCCTCTCCTCCTCTGGCCTGGGAATCTCCTTCCTGTCCCCAAGTTCCAATTCCCCAGCTTCATTCCCATCCCTGTAGCAAACCACTTTCAGGGTCCCCTCCTTCCTCTCTGATTCCACTCCATGAATACTATCAAACCTCATGGCAGACCCAGCTTCCCTCTTTCCTAGGGACCCTTTTAGCTCCTCCTTTATTATTACCATTCCTTTGTGTCAGTCTCCCATACCTAGAAATGTGTTCTACCTGAGAGCAACAGTGGTCGTAGCTGGTAGGTACTCAGAAGCACTCCATACTAGGAAACCCATAGCCACCATATATTCCTAATATCCAGAAAGGGCAACAGAAGCCAAAACACAAACACCGACCCAGCAAACACAGAATATATATCAACACTTACAGCCACTGTCATCACAACCCCAAAATTCTTAGACATCATCACAAAAACACAATCAATAACCAACCAAGACCACAACCCTTCACTAGACCTCAACCCTGCTGTAGTAGGCCCTAAGAAACACAATGTGGCTGAACACAAGACAAGGACATTAAAATAGTTATTATAAATATGTTTGAGTACCTTACAGGGGAAAGGAATAAATTCATTAATAAAATCTATAAAAACAGAAACAAACAGTAGAGGGAAATGAAAAAGTTATATTTAAGACATGGAAGTAGGAACAGAAAACCCAAACTGAGGGAAAACTGTAAGTGAAAATTTCAGGAACTCAAGAAATTCGGAGGTAAGCCTCATCAAGAGAAAACAAAAAAATGAAAGAGAGAATCTTCAGGCATTGAAGACAAGATAAAAGAAATGGGTACTTGTAACAGGATTTTCCCTGTCCAATTAATTTAATTATTTACACAAGACGTCTTTGATTGGACAGAGAAAAGGGAAGCAGAGTAAGGAGTGACAGAGACAGAGATGGAGGAGACAGGTAGGGGAGAAGGAAACAAGATAGAGGACAAACAGGATGATTCAGAGTCTGCATGGCTTTAAATAGCCACAGGTAGATTCAATATCATATAGAGATAGAATAATTGGGGTAACTTGTCTAATCTAGGTGAGCAGCTTGTACCATTATCAATTGGCCCTGAATTTATTGTGTGGCATCTTTTGTATTGAGAAGCCATTGATATGTAAATCTGACTGATTAATTATAAGCTTCTAGAGTTTTGTGTAACTGGGTTACTGAATGTGGGACCACCAACCACGGGGGGGAGGAGGTTGGCTGAGAAAGTACGGGTGGCACTGAGACTAGCAAACTGGAGCTGTGAAGACTACGATCAGTCGCTGTGATGGGTCTAGCTTGGCAGAGAGTAGCTGGGAGTAGCTCAGGAATTTGCCATTCTCTTTAATATTGCCACAACAGGTACCTCAATAAAAGAAAATGTTAAATCTTTAAAAATTCATGTATAAAACATCCAAGAAATCTGGCTCACTATGAAAAGACAAAAATCTACAAATAATAGGAAGAGAGGAAGAAAAAGAAACCCAGGCTAAAACACAGAAAATGTTTTGAACAAAATTATAGAAGATAACAATCTCTAGCCTAAATAAGAAGATGCAAGAATCATACAGAACACCAAATAGAATGGACCAGAAAAGAAACTCCCCACAATACATAATAATCAAAACACTAAACAGACAGAACAAAGAAACAGTATAAAAAGCTGCAAGGAAAAAAGATCAAGTAGTATATAAAGGCAGACCTATTGGAATAACACCTGTAGTAAAAAGTATCTTTATCTCCAGATGATGCAATAGCATATATAAGTGACCCTAAAATTTCCACCAGGGAACTCCCACAACTGATAAACACTTTCAGCAAAGTAGCTGGATACAAAATGACTCACAGAAATCAGTAGCTCTCCTATATACAAATGACAAATAGTCTGAAAAAGCAATCAGAGAAACAATATCATTCACTATAACCTCTTTGGGATGTTGAAATGTATCTTGGGGTAATTCTAACCAAGCAAGTGAAAGACATATAAAATAAAAACTTATAACAAAAAAAACTAAAAAGGCATTGGAGAAAGTAACTGAAGAAGATAGATTGTCCATGCTCATGGATTGGTAGGATTAATATAGTAAAAAATGACCATCTTGCCAAAAGCAATCTAGAGATTCAATGCAATCTTCACCAAAATTCCAACACAATTCTTCACAAAGCTTTGAAGGACAATTTTCAGCTTCATGAGGAAACATGAACACACACACACACACAAATATGAAGGGAAATGAAATTTAAGGCCTGGGATTCATGTAACTTTAAAAGAAAATTGTGTAAATTCAAGGTTCAAATAATATGAAACAAATAGAGCAGCATTAGAAACTTGAAGGCCTATGCAGATCCAGGCATGCTCAGGCAGACAAACCCGTAGGTAAACAAGTCCTGGCAGGCCTTGAAGGCCAGGAGCTGGAACTCTTACAGAAACAAGCACCAGTATGTCCAGGTGAACCCCTTGTTAAGGCATTCCTGAGGTCAAGTTGACTGGGAATGGCGATAAAATAGAGAAAAAATACAGAAACTGGTCTGAGCTATTTTGACTGATTCATCGGCCATCTGGTGGCCAGGGTCATGCTGACCCAGTCACAAGCCACTATCCCAGACCCCCCGGAATAGCTGATGCTTCAATTTACATGTACTAAATGAACCAATTGTGTGCAGCCATGCCAACTTCTCCCAACCCCTGACCCTTTTCCTATAAAAACCCCTATCTTTTGAGCCTCGTGGTCGATTCCTCTACCTCCTGCATGAGGTATGCATCAGCCCGGAGCTCCGCCATTAAACTGTCTCATGCTTTTGCAACAAGATGGTCTCTCTCATGTTTCTTTGAGACACCCTGACTCCCGTGACCTGGGGTCCCCGTGAGGGGGACCTACACACACACACACACACACACACACACACACAGGAAAACAAATTAACAAAAACTTTGCCAAAAAGGATAGCTAAAACAATCCTGTATAATAAAAGAACTACTGAAGGCATCACCATCCCCAATCTCAAATGATGCTACAGAGCTATAGTAATAAAAACAGAATTATATTGGCATACAAACAGACAGGTGAATAAATTGAGTCAAACTGAAGCCTTAAACCTAAGTCCACACATCTCCATAGGTGCGATATAGAGATAGAGATAGAGATAGAGATAGAGATAGAGATAGAGATAGAGATAGAGATAGAGATAGAGATAGAGATAGAGATAGGAATGACCTGGAAGCACACATGGAACAAAGGTAGCATCCTTAACAAACTGTGCTGATCAAAGTGGACTGCTGCTTGCGGATGTCTCCAAATAGGTTCACATTTATCACTCTGCATACAAACCTCCAAATGGATCAAAGACACAACATAAGGCCAAATACACTGTATCTAACATCACTCTTTGTCTACCTTGAAGATAGCAAGGTGGCTAGGTCCTGAAGAATCCTGTATAAGTAAATCAAGAAATGCTGGGAAATTCTTTAACCATGATTGGACAAATGAGAAGAGAATCCAGAGCCTGGAATTCAACGGGAGAAAAAAGAAAGTTGGATGCATTATGGGTATAATGTGGGCAAGTTAAAATAATGGTCAAGAAAGGAGAATTCTAGTGAATAGCATTGTAGCCCATTGGTAGAGCACTCACCTAGCATGCACAGGGTCCTAGATTCAATCTTCAGAAGTACAGAGGCAAAGGGGAGCCGCCACAAGGTTTAACTGAGGCTACCCGGTTAAGTTCATGGTTGTGGAGGAAAAGGTCTCTGGAGAAGGGAAAACCTGGAGCCCAATAAGAATTTATTTTGCTTATTTCCCCTTCCCCTTCCCCTCCCTCTTCCCCCTTCCCCTTCCCCTCCCTCTTCCCCCTTCCCCTTCCCCTCCCTC
>NC_034599.1:83717628-83720048 GCF_900095145.1 Mus pahari
AACCCTTTTAAGAATACACACATTGTATGTATGCAGTGTTCTTGAAATAGGTCCTACTTGGAATAACTCTTGGTAAATTAATACAGTCTTGGTAATTCTAAAGTCTAATACTTAACGCAATTTCAAGAGATCTAGATTCACATACTTTCAGATCATTACTCTCAAACCATTGCCTGCTCAAGTGTTTCCCTGGAGAAGCTAACTGAGAAAACTTTGCAGATATCTTTCATAGGACCTGGGACTGAGCTCTGCTCTGTGGAAGAACTGCTTGAATGTTCAGAAAATAGAACAACCCTTAAAGAGAAATGTGAGCCTTGTGCATGCCAAGCACAGATATTTTAAATATGACTGTCACTCACAGAAGCACCAGAAGCTAAAAGGCTCAGCGACACTCCTCTCCTTTATTAACTCATAGATCCCTGAGATCCTAGGGATGTGTGGCATTACTCTGAAAAATACTGCATTGACAATTCAGTTCTGTCACTTAGGGGGTCATAAAATGCAGCATCAGAATTTAACACTAAATGAGAGGACTAGAATAGTAACAAAGGGAAATTATCAATCAGTTTTCAGTTAAGGAAACTGAAAGGATGCAGGGTGTTTTTAAAAAATAGTAAAAGTGATGGAAGAGCCAAAAAGAAAAGCTAAAACCAAACCCATGTGATTGGCAAAGCAAAGGGAAGAAAGAGGCAGTGTTCAGGGACTTGAATTTACTCCTACTGGGACTAAATTCAGCTGTTATAACTGCTTCATCAGATCCCTGGAGCCTACACAGCACAGCCAAAGCTACGACTGCCATTGGCTGAAAGTGAACCTTCAGGTGAGGGATGAAAGCTGGTTTTCTTCCTTTTGAGAGAAAGCAAGGCTGCCTCTTCTAGCCAGGACTTGGCCCAGCTGGGCCTTCATAGTTCCTGAAGATCAACATCTGATAAGGTTTCCCAGGACGGGTGATGAAGCAAGATAGAAGATGCTTGTGCAATCGAGTGTGAGAATACAACATGTGAGTACTGGCATGCCACACACACACACACACACAAAAAAAAAAATCATCAAACAGCTGTTCCTTGTTCCTGTGACTAACTGTTGCTTTTTACTAGTTATGGTGGAGGGAGGGGCTCATGCATTTCTCCCCTCCTTCTGCATTAAATACAGTTGAGTTGATATACTCAACTGTAGCATCACCGCCTATTAGCAGCATCTAACAGCTCTTATAAACAGGATTTCCCAAACCATCTAACGCAACCACCCTAGACCCTGAGCAAGTCTTTCTAACACAACACTCCCCTACTGAGGGACACCCTAGCCCAGGATGTGTAAACTTCCTCCAAGCAGCTACTAAGCTTCAGATCTTCAGCCTCAGGTGTTCCTGGTGGTCTTTGGCCACAAAGCATTACACATTCAACTCCCAATCTACTGCCAGGCAGGAGGGCTGGGCTCTGGTCATCATTGTATAAAAGTGACTATATATATATATATATATATATATATATATATATATATATATATATATATGCATCTTGCCTGCCCTAAGCAATTGAATAATGATATGACTTGGATTTCAAATGTTTCCCCACAGGTTCATGCTTTGAGCTCCTCTTGCCCCAAGTGATAGTGAATTTAGAGATGTCGTGCAACTTCTAGAAGGTGAGACTTGGCAGGCAGAAGTGGGCCACTTGGGATGGGCTTTTAGAGGCTATAGTCTGTCCCCCATTTCCAGATGTTTCCTAACCCACAGCCATAAAAGAGATTCTACCTCACACTCTAGCTACCACGGTCCTGGTCAGACCCACTCCACCCTGTCAGACTGAGGCCTCCTGAAACCACATTCCCTACTCCAGATTGCTTCTGTCAAGTCATAGCATGGCAGAACTAATACAGGTTTTTGTGTAAGATGGTAGATAAGAGGCCAATCCTTGAGTGAGCTCGTGAACAGGCCAGTCTGAATTTTTGTTTGCTTGTTTGTTTTCAGAAGAGAAGGAAAGAAAGAATGGGCATGAGTTGGGTGGGTAGGGAAGAGAGGGTCTGAGAGGAGTTTAGGCATAGGAAACCGTGATCAGAATATATTGTCTGAAGATATTTTCAATTAAAAAGTTTATAGATGGCCGGGCAGTGGTGGCACATGCCTTTAATCCCAGCACTTGGGAGGCAGAGGCAGAGGCACGTGGATTTCTGAGTTTGAGGCCAGCCTGGTCTACAGAGTGAGTTCTAGGACAGCCAGGGCTACACAGCAAAACCCTGTCTCGAAAAAACAAAAAACAAAAAATAAAGTTTATGGATAGATAGGGAAAGGTGATATATACATATAGATGGTATAGATACAGATATTTAGAGATAGGTATATAGACCGTATTCCAAGACAGAGAGAGAGAGAGAGAGAGAGAGAGAGAGAGAAGAGAAGAGGAGAGGAGAGGAGAGGAGAG
>NC_034599.1:83720163-83743028 GCF_900095145.1 Mus pahari
AGAGAAGAGAAGAGAAGAGAAGAGAAGAGAAGAGAAGAGAAGAGAAGAGAAGAGAAGAGAAGAGAAGAGAAGAGAAGAAAGAGCTTCAGAGACCCAGAGTCCTGGAAACACACAAAGGGAAAGGTGACTACCAGAGAAATCCACAAACCAGCCCCAGCCATCGGGGCAGTTCTCTGGGGGAAGGTAAAGAAAACAGAAACCATGTCCAGAGTATAAGTCAGACAATCCTGCTTTCAGAATCGCAGTCCTAAACGCTAGATGGAGGTTTTAATGGGTTAAAGATCCTCTAGCAGACAAGTTCATGGTAGAAAGCTCTTTTTAAACTTTTAATTATTTATTTTTTTCATGTTCTATGAGTCAGCTTATGACATCTGAGGTGTACTAATGTGTTTTAAAAAAAAAAATTAAAGCTAGTTTACATCAGGGCCCTGAGGAGCAGATAAGATCCACAGATCGTTGAGAAGCCTCCGATAGTTTAGCCACAACCCCAGGGTGAGGGAAGGCCCAGAGAGGTAGAAGTGGAAGGTAGAGCTCATCACTGATAAGCTGCAGGCAGAGGAGGGTGGATTCAAGCCAGGAAGTGCAGGAGAGGTTGCGCCCTCCTCTCCCTTGGTGGCAGCTGACCAGATCTCATCAACTGAGAATAAGCCTGGAATCTGACAGCGCTGTCAGAGGCAGTCAGTAGATTGCATTCTGGAGCCACCTATCGGTCACTCTCTGCCATGTTTCCAGAGAACTCTACCCTGCTCTCTTTCCCTCCACCATAATGTAAACTTTTCTGTTCCATTATTCCTGATAACTATTCACTCAAATGGTTTTTCTTTTTCTTTTTTTTTTAATCTCTTCTCCCTTGACGGTACCTTCCCCCAATTACTAAATTACTGACATGCACTGAAAATGGAGCACACATATCTGGTCAATAGGACACGTCATACCACTGCACACAACGCATATTCTTGTACATATTATATACACATTTTCTCATTTAAAATTGGCTCATGGGTTGAGGAGATGGATCAGTGAGTGAAGTGCCTGCTGTGCAAGGATGAGGACCTGAGTTCAAACCCCTCAACACTCACATACAAAACCAGGCATGGGATGTGCACTTGTAATCCCAGTACTATCGAGGCAGAGACAGCTGGATTTCCAGAGCTTGCTGGCCACCAAGTGTAGCTAATGGGTGAGCTCTGGCCTCAACAGTAGACTCCGTCTCTGAAAATTATATTCAGGGCCCAGGAGGAGGATAACCCAAAGTAAATCTTCAGCCTCTATGTGCACACACACAGGCAGGAACACCTACACTCACATGTGCACGTCATGTGCTTTTGTTCACTTTGCATGAGATAGGTTGATCACAGTTGTCTGATTCATATAAACTTGTATTTATGTGAGAAATACACACTTGTACTGATATGGATACACATAAATGTTCAATAAGGTATGTTAATGCATGTCTAAAATTTATTTCTCAGTTGATGTAGCATACCTTACTGAACTTGTTTCTGGGTGTTAAGTTGTTCTCAGTTTGGAAAGTCACATCAACACTGCAGTAAACATCTCTCCACACAGGTCGCCATGCATCGCTGAGCTCTGGTAGGTTAAATTCACAAATGAGGAGGGTAAGGATGTGGACAGGGGTCTGAGAGGAGGTAGCAGGAGGAGTAGGAGTGAATATAATCAAACTATATTATATACACTCCCAAGGGATTCATCGAAAATATAATTACCAAAGGGACAAATGAAAGTCAATGAGCACATTAAACTCATTTTTGGAATGGTTGCCCCTGGCCTTCTCATTCACGGTCTTTGCACCCCTTCATTCGCTGGCACTTACATAGGTCTTTCATTTTTTGAGAGCTCATTACCATTAGAGAGAGCAGATCTTGACTTGCTAATTGTTCATTTTTCTAGGAACACAGTAACTTTGACTACTGGTTCACTGTCAGAGCCTGATTACCAGTGCTTCCATTTACCTAGGGTGTGTGTGTGTGTGTGTGTGTGTGTGTGTGTGTGTGTGTGTGTGTGATCATGTATGTATGTGCACACATGATTTAGTGTGCAGTAGTCATAGGGCAGTTCCTGTTGTCAGTTTTCTCCTCTGTCATGTGGACCTCGGGGAAATAACTCATGTTCTCAGGCTTGGAAGCAAGCCCCATTACCATTAAACCATCTTGCTGCACCACAAACCTGTGTCTACTTACTAAATAAACATTTGTCATTTATGTTTTTTTTTTCCTTCGACTGTTTATGAAGTATACATTGAGCATCCATTTCAGGCCAACGGATCTAAATTCTGGGGATGCAGTACTGAAGATCCAGGACAAACCCTCTCGCCTGGTTGTAAATGAATAAAAGGGATTTGTTCTTAAGTGGTGTGACAGCTAATCTTGCTTGTCAACTTAGCTACATCTAGCATCAACTAAAACCGGAGCTAGTGGGGATTTTAATAATCAGATTATTTGAAGTGGGAAGATGCAGCCTTAATCTGGGCCACACTTTCTAGTGACAGCCCACATAAAAGGACATGGAAGAAGGAAGCTTTGCTTTTTTACTAGCTTGCTCTAATCTCACTGGGAAGTGTATCTACCCTGTTTTTGTAGCTGGTATTCCAGCATAGACTGAAGACCGGCAGCTCTCCAGGAATCCTCGTGGACTCCAGCACTAGATTATAACTTCTGAGATATCCAGTCTCATGGACTGAGCAACTACTGGGTTCTCAGCCTTTCTGTTGTTAAATAGCCATTGTTAGACCGGGCGTGGTGGTGCATGCCTTTAATCCCAGCACTCGGGAGGCAGAGGCAGGTGGATTTCTGAGTTCGAGGCCAGCCTGGTCTACAGAGTGAGTTCCAGGACAGCTAGGACTACACAGAGAAACCCTGTCTCAAAAAAAAAAAGTAACTGCTGAACAGCCTGATAAAGGTGGCATCTTAGACATCAAGTCTGACGTCCAAGATCTCATGCACTGTGAAGTGACTTTAAATGATCTAGTTTCCTAATTCATTTTCTGAAGTCCTCAATAATGGGGCACCTGCAAAACATTAAAGGATTACCTTCCTGTGTTTCTAGTACCGTGTGAGAATGTAAATGCCAAAATATGGATTGTTAAAGGTAAACAAGGCACCTGGTAGTCCACAGATCCCCTCCTGACTCACCAGAATAAAGATAAATAACTCATCAAAGACAGCGATGGACCTCCAAGGATACTACAGTGTTGCCTTCTCCTGCATCACTAAAACTAAATAAATTAAAGTGAAGTCCAAATGGATGCAGTGGGAAAACAGAAAACAGATTCAATGTGTAACTCAGCCTTTTTCAGGGAATCACCCTGTTTTGTTTTGAGCTAAGAATTTTGACATCTTTGCTGTGGTTCCATTTTGCATGTGATGGAAAAGGCAGGTGGTTCTAGGGTTTCCTACAGAAAGCCCTTTGCTCTCAAGCACCTGCCTCTGAGCTTTTGTTACTGTTGGCTTTTTTCTCCCTTCTAAATCTTCTTGTAGGGAATCTAAACCCAGATGTAAGAGATGAAGGATAAAAAGGGCTTGCTCCTCACACATCTGTCATAGGTGGTCCACATGACCTCCTCCTTATAAACTCCATGCCTGGGGAGTCTGGTCAGGGCTTAGAGAAAAGCCTACAAGGTAAGGAAATGAGCTTTTTGTCCTTTGTACCAAAAACTTCCCCCAAGATCTCTCCAAGACGGAGTCGCTGTCAGAAAAGAAGTGAAGCAACTAAGGTCCTGCCTGAGCACTTGTCCCAGCAGACCTCAGAGAACAGCCAATATAACTTTCAATTCCTAGAAATTGGTGGCAACAAGGCTGAGAGCTTTGCATCAGGAAACGAAGAGTTTTGCTCATTTCTGTCGCATAATCATCTGCAAAGCCACAAGTCTCTTTAGTGGGATTACTGGTTTCTTTAAAAACACAGAAATATCAGAATGTTTTTCATTTTAATCCCAGGTGTGGGATATGGGGCTGCTTCAGATTGTCCACAGCAGCTGACGATGATTTGCCTCGTGCTCTAGCAGGGGTGTGGTTTTGACAGCTGAGGTTATTTGCAGCTGTGTAGCATCTGGAATTCCGGGGACTCTTCAGAGGTTATATAAATGCTGGAACCCCATCAAAGGGGCTGTTTGGCCAGTTGACGATCGGGTGCTGTTGGCTGTAGTTTGTTGTAGTTTGGCACGGTTTGTCAAGTAGCCATGTGTAAGGAGACAGGAAGAAGAAATTAGCTATCCTGACATCAATGATCAAATTTGCCAAGGAACTTGAAGCCCCTAATCAGCAGGAAGTAGTCTGATGACTGATGATATCATTATCCTCTCTCTCTCTCTCTCTCTCTCTCTCTCTCTCTCTCTCTCTCTCTCTCTCTCTCTCTTAGTGTTATGGGGTTGAGAAGATGAAAGAAGAGGGGTGGCGAAGGGTGAAAGAAAAAAGTAGCAAAAAGTCCAGTGACAAGTCTCCAACTCAAAATTCCTGATAACACAACCCAGTTATTCATGGTAAATACCTCTCTTGCGATGATACTTTTTAGTCTGTATAGAAGAAATAAAGAGAGTCCAACTACTATCTAATGTATAATCAATGTGGTAGATTAGCAAAATTAGCAAGTGGTCTGGCTTTGTAACCCCAGACTCAAGCTTACCAGCATAGCTCATTATTTCCCTGTCAATACTTCCAGGGGAAGTGAATTTGGGGGTAGACAAAAAATGAAGGGAGTTCATTAAATAGTGTATTAAAGGGTGTAAGTTATTTTTTCTCTCTTAGATTTTGTTTTATTAGGGAATAATATGTATTTGTTTTATAGAGAAAAATACAAATAAGCAGTGAATCAAGACAGAAATCTATGTCACACCTGATCTGTCAAATTGTAGTACAAAACCTCTCTCTCTCTCTCTCTCTCTCTCTCTCTCTCTCTCTCTCTCTCTCTCTCTGTGTGTGTGTGTGTGTGTGTGTGTGACTGTGTATGCGCGTGTGCGTGTGTGTATGCAAACCACTTTACTGTATTTTGATAGTTCTGATAGGGTTTTAGTTAACTACTCTTGATATTCTTGAGTTTTTTACACTAAGCTACATTAGCTAGAAATAAAGATAATTTTGTGTGTTTACAATTATCATATATATATATATATATATATATATATATATATATATATATATATATATTCCTTTGGGGCCCATGTCAAACAAACAAAAAGTATGTTAGGGATTTGGCACACAAGTAAATGTCTTGAGCATCCACATCTTTTCTGCATGAGAAGCAGGTCCCCTGTGACCCACTTCTGTGACACAGATTATTGGCTGTGAACTTCCCTTGACGTCTCTCACCCTCTTTGCTGAGCTCTCAGGAACGTGTATGCACAGGCCAGTGTTTTAATGATGCAGAGGCCCTGGTAAAATCTCAGCCCTCTTTGCTCATCTTTTAAGATGCTGTGGCCATTTTTAGACGATAGCACAGGCCTATTGTCCATCCTTCATGGGGCAGTCAGTACAATCCTGCAGGCAGCAAAGAGCAGAATGTTATCTGTATGGAGTGTGTGTAGGGTGGGTGTGGAAGCCAGAAGCCAGAGGCAACATCAGGTGTTGCTCATGAGGGTGAAGTTGATGACCTTGTTTTTTGAGACAGGATCTGTGCATAGGACCTGGAGCTCACTGAGCAGGCTAGAACTGGCTGGCCAGTGAGCTCCAGGGATCTATCTCCAGTTTGTCACCATTGCAATTGCATGCAAGCACTTGTCACCACAAACGGGTTTGTTTTTTGTTTTTTGTTTTTTTTTTTCTGTCTTTCTTTCTTTTCCTTGTTTCTTTTTTACAACCATGCCAGGATTCAAAATCAGGTCCTGTGTTTGTGAGACAGACATGTCACCAGCTGTCCTCCTTTTTGTTTCTGTGGTGCCTGTGCTGCTCCTATTTCCAGCTTCTTGCATACAACAGAAAACTAGGTTTTGCTTTGAGACTCAATGTTTTGTGATTTAGTTGTCTTCTGATAGCTCATTTTCCACTGTCTACTGGTCAGACATGCTTGGTGTTAGGTCTTAAGTTACTTTTAAACAGTACATCACTGCTGCAAATTTGTAGAAGTTATTAAATAGAATATATATTTAATTATACACTCATATAAATACACAAACACACAAACACACACACTCCTTTGTAAAGTTGTGTTTGGTTGTGTTTCTTATAGGCTCAGTAAGTGTTAAGTGTTTTCTCCCTTGTCTTCCTTCTTTTGTATTTTGTTTTATTTTTCTACACACTTTTTGAACTCGGTACTGTAAATGTTTTGACTGTAAGCATCTTTGTTGTGAGCTGTTATAGGATGTTCAACACTGCCACCCTCTGGCCCTGGCTCTGCCTACTAATGCCTCTTCCTCCTCCCCAGCCACAACAGCCCAAAATCTCTCCAGACATTGCTTTATGCCCCTGAAAGGCAACCTCATTCCTGGATGAGAACCATCCTGTGTTTCTTTGCATTTCTCATCTCAGTGAGAGAAGATGAACTTTTGTTGGGGGATGAACTCACTAAGGGGATAGGACAAGAAATACATGAACTCCAGCATCTTCTATTGCTCTCAGCTGCCTCAGCTTGGCAGGTCATGAAATTTTTCCCATACATTCTCCCCCCTCCATCTGCCTCCCTAAGAGCAGCATCGATGCTCTGAAAACGATCCCTGGCCATGTTCACCTACTGAAAGCCTTCCAAGGGATGGAGCCCAAGCTCCGTTAGCACTATGCCAAAACTCTTCCAGTTGCTTTGCCTCTTCTCCATTTTTACTGCCCATCACATAACTGTTCCCATCGTACTCCTCCCTCTGGTCCAGCCCATGCAGGCCCTTGCTTCCAGCCCCAAACACCTCTGGAAACTGTGCCTTGTTCTCACTGATTTTCCTCATGTGACTCCCCACTTCAAGCCTCATCTTGGAAACTACCTCCTCCAAGAAGCCTTTTTCTGACCTGCCCGGCTCAATGACCATGCTCTGCCTTGAAGCTGGACCTTTATCATCCTACGTACATAATGAATAGGTATCTATATGAAGTACTCAGTGAGTCTGTAAATGGTTAGTTTGTTTTTTCTTGCCGGTGTTGCTCAGCATTTTAGCATATTGAGAGTAAATGAATGAATGTTATCACTTACAAATCACATTATAATTGGGGTGAATGACAACAAATGATTGCATTTAATGAGAGAAAACTGGGGTCCGGGTAGGGGGGGGTGAAGACTTTGTATTTAAGAGTCATCTAAATAACAATTAAGTTAGCACACACTGACTGTTGTATGTCAGAGGTAATGGTTATTTTTTGCTGCAACAAAATTTTTTTCCCAAGGTTAGCAGCGCATAATTTTTTTAAACATCATTTTTTTATGATTTTTTTTTTTTTTTTTTTTTGTGGCTTGGAAATTCACAAGGGACCTATCTGGATGGTTCTGGATCAAGGTTTACCATTAACTCCGTGAAGGTGCTACTGGCGAAGGCTGAGAACATTGAACAGATGGCTCTAAACAGCTCTCAAATTCTATGACACTCCGTGACACCTCAGATAGTCCTGAGATTCCTGCATTATGAGTCCCTTGAGGGTCATGCTCTCTCTGCAGCTGCCAGAGTGGAGAAAACGCACCCTGGCAGTCTTGAGACACAGACATGTGTTTTATTGGTGTTTCTCTACTGCCCTCTTGTGGTCATCTCTCATATTGTTGCAGTTCTAAGAAAATGATAAAATTCAACAAGTACTTACAGAAAAACCTAATTATAGTCCTAAATGCAAAGCTCTGGCCTTGATCCTAAAGAGACCTGCCTGCCTCTGCCTCCACATGCTGGAGTAAAAGGCATGTACCACCACCACCCAGCTTATTGTGAATACTTCCATCCCAGTTATCACCACCAACTACTCCATCACTGCTGTCCATCCCCTTTGCTACCACTCTCATGGTTACTGAAAATACCACCCCAAATTTGGAGCTGCTAGACAATGAGGACTTTAGGAATGGAAGTTAACAGAACCAACGCAAATAGAACAGATTGGCTACAGAACTACCATTTTTATGGGAGATTTTACTTTATTATGAATGTAAACAAATACCTTGTTATTATCAAAGCCCCACAACAGCCCTAAGAGACGAGACAAAGGAGTAGTTCCACTTTTGTGTTTGCCTTGTTTTGGGGATATTTATACAAAGATATAGAAATGGAAAATAACAAACACCCACACACCTGCCACCTAGAACCGACAGATGATAATATTTTGTCATTCACATCTCAGTTTTTTAGAAGAAGAAAAAGAAGGAGGAGGAGGAGGAGGAGGAGGAGGAGGAGGAGAAGAAGAAGAAGAAGAAGAAGAAGAAGAAGAAGAAGAAGAAGAAGAAGAAGAAGAAGAAGAAGAAGAAGAAGAAGAAGAAGAAGAAGAAGAAGAAGAAGAAGAAGAAGAAGAAGAAGAAGAAGAAGGAGAAACCCTCCACTCTGACTGGACATGTCCTTTGTAGCTCTCCCTGCTACTGCTTCTCATCCTCCATCCCAGTGATAACTTTCCATTTAATACGATTATGCACAATCTGTGTTTTATCTTTTTAATATGTATTTGTAGTGTATTTTATGTATACACACAAGCATATCTTTCTCCTAAGAATACAGTCTTCTACATGCTTTCAGTGAGAAGTGCGAGGTATCACACTGGAACACTTTGCAATTTTTTTTCACTTTTCAATATGCTTTCAATATCATTTCATATAGCTGTGTTGGGAGTATTCCATTCATTTCCAACCATAATAAAGTATCCCCGCATGTAAGCCACCCACAGTTTGTTTATCCAGCCCCCTCCTGATGGGCATTTGGATTGTACCCAATGTATCATTCCATACACTGTGCTGCAATGAACATCATTATGTATGTCCCTTAATATCATATTTAATTACAAATGAGGAAACTGAGTCTCAGACAGGAGGGACTATATGATCTTGCCATCTTCACATAGCTCTCAAATGACAGTCAAAACTGGATCATTATCAAACTACTCCATCCTCCAAGCATATTTGTACAGGCCAGTATTTCATAAAGGATACAAAAGGGAGCAATGATAACTAACCCAAGCTGTGAAATAACCAAATTTGATAAAATGGTGATTCTGAGTAGAATATAATTAATTTTCAAAGCAACATAGACTGAGAATTGGATGGTATCTACTCAGAACCACTGGTCATGAGCTGAGCTGTATTTGTGTCAAAGATGCATGTATTTCAAGAGACCATGTCGGGACACAGGGAGAAGAGCATCCTCTGCAAGCCATAGACAGAGACTTCAGGTTCCTGGTCTGTGAGAAGGCGGGTTAGTGATGTTCTGTTGTATATGCTGGTGTGTGTACACATGTGTATATGTGGAAGCCAGAGGACAACCTCAGCTATCATTCCTCAGTCACCATCTACCTACTTTTTGAGACAATGACTCTCATTGGCCTGGAGCACACCAACTCAGCTAAGCTAGTTGACCAGCTCTGGGCATGCAAGTGCACACCACAACACCTGGGTTTTCTGTTGGTTCTAAGGTTCCAAACTTGAGTTTTGATGCTTGTGTGTTATGTGTTTGTGAACACTTTATCAACGGAGCTATCACCCCAGCCCCAGATCCCTATCTTTTATGTGTTTAAATATCTGCCTGCTCTGCTCACAGAAGGCAGGACTTTTCTACCCAACGCTTCAAAGTGACCATCGCAGTGGCACAAGACAGAAACGACAAAGCAGACAGCCCCAGCTCCAGTGCCCACCCTTGTCCTTAACCAATACTTCCTTCATTAGGTGGCATCGGAGGTAGCTGCAGCTAATCTTACTGACTTACTAGAAAGATAAGTAAATAGTTTTCCTCACCTTAGATTTACTACCCAGATGGCCCTATTCAAAGTTGATGAAGTTCTCTGTGCTGTGTTCCTCATCCAGAAAAAGGAAGTGTTTGCATTCTGCATTACAGAGATGTTGTGAGCTAGATTCTACACATAAAGCAGTAGAACTGGAGTTGGCATAAAGCAAGAACTGATTCTGAGTTTCCCTAATCCTTTAAATTAGTATTTGCCCCAAATTCTTGGTAAAAATAAGATCAGCATTTATATTTTCTCCAATTTTTCCTCACTCCTCTATGTTGCTATGCTTAAATCGTTAAGGTTTATAAAATCTATACTTAGTGGATTCTTCCATTGTTGTCTATGGAAATTAGCAGAGGAAATGCTTGTTCACCAGCTGCCCTTTTCTTTATTGGCTTACAGTCATTGACACAGCGATGGGTTTCATATAGCCATTCTCATTTAATTATGTCATATATTTTGATCATATTCATCTCTATGCATTCTCCCCTGCCATGAACAACCCCTTTTCCCAGACATTATCACTTCTAATATCATGTCATAATACAGAATTGATTATATATATATATAATATATATATAATATATATCATAGATAGATAGATAGATAGATAGATAGATAGATAGATAGATAGATAGATATAATCCAGGATCTATCCTCTACCTTTTATATAATAGCTTACTCTGACTAAGAGTTTTTTCTGGGAAGAAAGTTCACTCAAGAATGTGTTTTGTGTATTCTATATCATTAATTTCTTTAAAATTTAGGCTGGCCACCCATAGATTTTGCACTGAAATTACATGACGTTTTGTCTATGGTTCTGGCCTGGTAGTGCATGCCTGTGATTCCAGTACTCAGGATGAAGAGGCATGGCAAGTTCAAAGTCAGTCTGATCTAACTAGTGAGTTCCTGGACAACCAGGAACAGAGTGAGACTCTGTCTAATAAAAACAAAGGAAAAGATTTTAGGTCTGTAATAGGCTGTTTCTCTTAGTCAGTACTCCAAGGTTTTCTCCCAATAAATGTCCAAGAGAGCATTGAGTTTCCACAATTTTTCTTCAGTAGAGGACACATTTCTTTTGTTGTTGTTGATGATGATGATGATTCCCTGAAGACCAGTAGCTTTACTCTGTCCTGGTCACTGTTTCCTGAAGTGCAAAGTGCCCATTGGAACCAAGGATTGACATCTCTTGTTTTATTAAAGCTTGTTCTGTTTACTTTAGGAACACAAGGTATCTGTATGATGGATCTATAGATGGCCTTCATGTGCAAATCTTTCTGCCCCTCTCCTGATCTATTCTGGGCAGGCTCCTTGGGCTTTCTTGGTGTCCCTCCTGTGACCAGTGGTGGTTCTTCTTCTTTGGTGTCTTCAAATTGACTACCATTTCTGCAAGGCAGTATGCCTCATTCACATCACTTCTGGGATTCAAAGGCTCCTTCTTAAAAAACAAAATAACAACACAACAACATCAACAACAAAAAGATTCCCCATTTTATTTTATGTGTAAGGGTGCTTTGACCACATGAATGTCTGTGTACCAGGTGCATAGCTCATGTCCACAGAAGTCAGAAGAGGGCATTGGATCCCCTCAGAAGTGGAGTTATGGCTAGTTATGAGCTACCCTTTGGATGCTGGGAGTTAAGTCTGGGTCTCTTCAAGAGCAACAAGTGCTCTTAACTGCTGAAATTAGAGAAATAAATTACTAGATTCCAAAGTGCATGTCATACAGCCTTAAAGCCCCCAGTACAACAACGGAACAGATCAGACTGCCTTTCAGAGCCTCACCCAGTGGTGTTCTAGGAGTGAGTCCATAGTCTGTAGGAAACAGCAACCAGGTCTCTGGACTAGAGCAGGTAACCTTGGGCCTCACACAGTGAGTGGAAAGCTTGGTGAGAATGGGGCTGCTAGTTTGACTTGTCAGATATTACCCAACTTGATCACAACACTTAACACAGTGTTTAGAATTGTTGATTACCATAAACTATTTGACTATTGCTAGGAATAGTAACTTAGGGTTGTTGTTTGAAACACACAATTTTTGAAGTTTTAAACATTCACTTATTTACTTAGTGTGTGTGTGTGTGTGTGTGTGTGTGTGTGTGTGTGTGTGTGTGTGTAAGCTAGCACATGCATCTAGTATGCATGTGCAGAGATTAGAAAATGATTTGTGGTAGACTGGACCAAACTCGGGACCATAAAATTCCTGGCACTGAGCCCTTTGCCTACTAAGCCATCTTGCTGGCCCAAATTCAATTTAAAAGTATCTTAGAGTTGGGAAAACAAATCCCAAATGTGCCTCAATGTCCCTCCATCCCATTTCCAATTCATCTGATTAAGTCATTTGACTAAGAGGGAAGCTGTTACCAGGCCCCCTGGTCCATACATTTGATGCCCCTTAATGTCCAAGGCTCTGGCAGGAAACATGCCTGCTCGTGTGTGAGTCACTGCAGCCCCCTCCCTCTGTGGCTCTTCATGCGTTGTCCTCTTTCTCAGTTATATCCATTGACCTCTCTCATGCTTTTCATAAGCTCCTGGATGCAAACATGTAATATTACAGCCTAATGCGATTGTTTACTAGAGGTCACAATCATTTTCTCTCTTTGTTTACTTGATACTTCCTGAAGTCTTTTCATCTTATTTTCAACATTCCTGTGGGGCTTTTTGTATATTTCTTCTTCTCTCATATCCCGACTGCAGTTTCCTGTCTCTCCTCTCCTTCCAGTCCCTCCCCTGATCCCCCCACCCCTCTTCCCCAGATCTGTTCCTCCTCCATTTCTCTTCAGGAAAAAGCAGGCTTCCTGGCATATCAACCAACATGGCAAGACAAGTTGCGACGAGACTAGGCACCTCCCCTCATATCAAGGCAGGACAAGGCAACTCAGTAGGAGGGTCACAAAAGCAGGCAAAAGAGTGAGAGACAGCCCCCATCCCCTGTTAGGAGTCACACAGGAACACCAAGCTGCAAAGTCATAACATACATGCAGAGCACCTGGGTCAGGCGCAGGCAGGCTTCCTGAGGACCGAGCTCCCCTTAGTTGATTCTGTGAGACATTTCTCTTCTGATGTCCTCTCGCTCCTACAACCCTTCATCCCCCATCTTCCTCAGGGTTCATTGAGCTTCACCTAATGTTTGGCCGTGGGTCTCTGTATCTGCTCCTGTCAATTGCTGGAGCAAACCTCTTTGAAGACAGCTATGCTAGGCTCTGGCCTAGAGTTGTAACTAGGCGCTTGTTTGTTTCGGTTTTTACCAGTCATGTTTGGTTCTATCCCAGGTCTATGGGTTATCAAGCGCCTGGTTCCTGGCCCTCCAGGGAGTATCAGGCATGGGCTCCCTCTCCTGGCTGGGTTTCAAATTGGGCCATTCATTGGCTGGCCACTCCCACAAGTTCTGAACCATTGTTACCCCAGCATATCTTGTTGGCAGGACAAATTGTATGTCCAAGGTCTTGTGGTTGTGTTGCTGTCCAAGCCCTCCGCTGTAAGCTGCCTGGTTACAGAAGATGGCCAGCTCAGGCTCCATACCCCCATAGCTTTGCCTGGTTACTAGAGGTGCACCTTTGTTAGGTGATTTTTCATCGCTGACAAAAATCTCTCAGAGACTCAATCTACAAGAGGAAATAGATATTTGAGCTCAGGATTTCAATCCCTGTCATTTGATTCCACTACTTTGGGCCTTCAGGAGTCACAAGACCACGGAGGGGAAGATCTTGTCTGAAGTCAGGGCAAGGGATTCATTTTAAGCCAGTATCTTAATTACCAGAAACATAACTTCATACACTGAGGTGACGTTTTTTGTAAAACTGAAATGCAGTTAGTTCTTCTCTTCTTGAAGGCAAACTGTATAATATGCCAGGTTATATTCAGTAAGTTGCATAAGGATCCCAGAAAGGGTCGTGACTTTTTCTTCCTCTTGTATTACACAAAACACCCACCCCACTTCAACCTATTCTGCTTTGCCATGGAAACAATTGCCAAGATGACTTTTAAATCATTTACATATTTAGTTTGTAAGAGTGTGTGTACACAGGTGTAGGATGAGATGGGAGGGGGAAGGAGGGAAGGTGGGAGGGAGAGAGAGAGGGAGAGCGCATTAAGGAGAGGCATAAACATGTCATGACACACATGTGGAGGTCAGAGAACAACCTACAGGAATCCGTTTTGTCCCTCTGCCATGTGGGTCCCAGGGATTGAACTCAGTTTCTCAGGTTTGATAGCAAGCACTTTTACCTAATGAACCATCCTGAGAACCCTGAAAACGTGGTCTTTTTAAGCTGCTTCAATAGTGAATTTCAAAGGAAGCAGCGCACTTCGGTTGGCACTCCCTAGAGAGCTTTAGCAGGGGCTACTTCATTGTCTTTGAATGTCAGAAAAATAGCAAATGATCGTGTAAGCCATTTACAACTTTGTCCCTATACTTCTACAGCTTAGAAGTCTTACTCAACCCGTAAACACATGGAATCTTCTTAGAAGAAAAGGCCGTCAGTTGGCTGGGGGAATGGGTGTTGATAACTCAGTGGCCCATTAAGATTTTGAGAGGGAAAGAACACGTTTAAAGTAAACAGACAACAAAAGGAAAACCTCCAGGTTTCTGTAAACCCCTCCAGTCAATTTAATTCCTACCAGCCTTGATCTGTTTTTGGAACTACTGTCTTTATATAGCACATCCTCCCGGGTTACTACTGGCTAGTTTGTCTCAATGTCTTAGCGCTACTTCATAGCTCTGAATCAATGTCTGTTGGCTTTTGAACCATTATGAAAGCAGACTCCCTACTGATTCAGGAATACAATAAAACCTTTAACATATTGTGGTGGTTGGAACATTCTCGACCCATGGGAAGTGTCATGATTAGGAAGTGTGGCCTTGTTGGAGGAAGTGTGTCACTGTGTAGGTGGGCCTTGGAGGGTTCCTATGTTTAAACTCTATACTCTGCCCTGGCTGCCAGCAGAAGACAGTCTTCTTCTGGCTGCCTGCAAATCAAGATGTAAAACTCTCAGCTCCTCTAGCACCATGTCTGCCTGCACACTGTCATGCCTCCCACTATGATGATAATAGATGGAACCTCTGATACTGTAAGCCAGCCCCAGTTAAATGTTTTCCTTTATAAGAATTGCCTTGGTTATGGTGTCCCTTCACAGCAATTGAAACCCTAACTAAGACATAATTTTATACCTGGCAGGAAGCTTAGGATTTGACCCTGCTTAGAAAAAAAAAAAAAAAAAAGTATCTTAACAAATGTCTACTTAGGGTGGTCCTGTGGAGGGTGTCTGATTGCAATGGTTCTTGAGCCTCAAATGTTACAGCTTCTTCATACCACACTGCAGTAGTCTGACTGGCACAGGGCTGTGTCCCAGGGCGGCCAGAATCAGCACATAGGGCCAGTCCCAGACTGTCTGAATTTATAAGGACTTTAGAGATACCCCTGCAGAAGCTCCACTTGTTTCTGAAACCTATGGTATGAAGCACATCATATTTCACTGGATTTCTCTCCCGTTTCCCTTGCTCCCACGTCACCCTTCTCTGTGGAACTTAGACACAAGTCCCTGAAAGTGGCAACCTTCTACCTTCTGTGTACCCAGCCCTCAGTTTTGAAGAGCCTCTCCCTTGAGAATGCTAACCCTCAGAGGAAGTCAGAAACCTTCTTTCTCCTCCCATAGGGATTCTCAGTCTCTGGGTAAGCTGATAACAGCTGTGCCATCCGCCTGCCAGAGCACCTATGTTTCAACTCAAATAGATATTGCTAGAAGACAATGAATTCTGCGCAATAATGATGCATGCGGCTGAACTCCCTGTCCAGTCAGAACACTCTCTCATGCCCACATCACCAATAAGAGCAGTTCAGAGAAAGCAGCTCGTTATCATCTTGTCCTTGATGACACAATGATGCATCTGGATCAAGCCCCAAAGGGCCAAACCAACTGAGGACTTCCTACTCCACTGCAACATGGAACACCTCCCTCTCCTTGCATGTGAAATGGGAGTCTCCCTCAGGGAGCCAGGGATTGAAGTGAGGGAGTTTCTTCTTTTTCTTGAATACACAAAGAAGGCTGGAGAAACCACAAGGTCCCCCAACATTTTAAAGTTTGTATCTAAAACCTTTCATAAGGAATACAGAGCTCTGAAAGACACCGTTTAGGCATTAATTCGTTAGTGGTTATGACTACTGGATGCATCAAAGGTATCAGAGAGACTTGAGATCCATTAACCAGTGTGTGCTCAGATTTTCCATCTTTCCTTTTCCTCCCTAAACTAACATTCCAATTCATCTCTCCTACGCACCACAACTCCTCTATGTTTGAAATGCTTATTTGCAGTATCCTATTAGATTTTTCTATTTAACGGTCTTTCATTTTAAATGCTGCTTCATCGACAATGTTTAACTCGACAGGTTCAAAATTGTGTCTTTGGGACTAGGTAATTATTAAATTTGTTTGTATATACATGCTCAAAAATATGTGGCAGACAATGAAGAAAAAAAAAAAGAACAACCCTCTAAGTTTCACTGCAAACATTATCCAAAACTGAACGAATGGGGCAGTGTCTCCCTTAGTCTGTGTTCTTGATAATTAAATAATGTTATATTAATAAAGCAGGGAGTGCTAGAAATTCTCTTTTGTTTTTTTTCTAAAAGCTAGAGAACATTCTCTCTTGATGCAATTTGATATGAAAAGTTGTATTACAGCAATCACCTTGACTCCTCAGACTCCTTGGTGACTGAAGCACACTATGTTCACGTTGGTGGCTCCCACGGAAGCTGAGGCTGGCAAGGGGCACTCAGCTAGGGAACATATAAGTAGACTAAAGCTAGACATGGCGGTGTACACCAGTTAAAACAGGTGTCAAGGAGGACTGAGAGCTGGAGGCGAACCTGAGCTATGTTGCAAGAACTGCCCCAAAACAGAACCAAAAAGTAGCAGCTCCAGTATGCTCTGTCAATCTGGGCAGAGGTACCCACATTGGCTGTCAGTCTGGGCAGAGGTACACACACTGGCTGTCATCTGGGCAGAGGTACCCACACTGGCTGTCGGTCTGGGCAGAGGTACCCACACTGGCTGTCGGTCTGGGCAGAGGTACCCACACTGGCTGTCGGTCTGGGCAGAGGTACCCACATTGGCTGTCGGTCTGGGCAGAGGTACCCACATTGGCTGTCGGTCTGGGCAGAGGTACCCACACTGGCTGTCGGTCTGGGCAGAGGTACCCACACTGGCTGTTGATCTGGGCAGAGGTACCCACATTGGCTGTCGATCTGGGTAGCAGATACATGAAAGTTTAGTGTTTCCCACTCTGCCCTGTAGTTTAATAAACAATCTTTTAGATATATAGAGAGTACTTCAATTCAAAATAAGCGACGGAATACCTCCGAAAGCACACAGAGAACAAACTTACCTTCAATGAAGCTAAGGAGTAAGGTTTCCAAGCCAGCTTCTCAAAGGACTGTTCTGCCGTCTTTCTCAGAGTGCTACTGTCAGCCTCGATTGCCACCTTCCTAGCTTTCCTTTAGATGGACATCCTGTCTTCCTCCCAGACCCACCGGACTCCATAAGTGGGCATTAATTCTTTCCTAACAGAAGGACATTGGGACAAGTATGATGGTGCCACCTATATTGAAAGATGGAGTCTGATTAACAGGAAATGAGGGAGCAGGTCATGCCCATAGGGCTTGCTTGTTGCCCCAGAGGAAAGCATGTATGCGCAGGCTGCTGAGTGGATGGCATGGGAAGGGGTCTTCCTCTTGCCAGTCCCTCCGGAAGGGCATGGTTCCCTGGCTCCTCTCAACATCTCTACCCCACACTGCATACAGCTCCACCCACTTTCTCTATCACACTATTTACATACAGACCCATGCACCACATCAAGCTAGAAGCTCCTGTAAGAAAAATAGAGGCATACACCACTCCAGAGTGCTCAGTCTTGGTTTTTATTAGCACAGTTCTGCCTCCAGGAGACATAGATCACCGAGGGCACTTACTCACTCTCTATTTGAGTCCTGGTTGTATGTCTGACCCTACTGTTTCCAGATTAGACCATCTTTCCTCAGGAATAGAGAGGTCCACGAAGGGAAGGCAAGAACTCAGGGTCCCTTTCTCCTCAAGATGGAAGAAGACACAACAACCTAATGACCGATGTCTCAAGGAGTAATGGCAGAACCCTAAGCTACCCTGGAGGCCCAGGCGCTTGGAGTTCTCCTACAGCCTGGATGCTAGATCACTGGCCTTCCATAGTGGCCAATCCCTAGGTTGACCCGTAAACATTTGTGGCCAATGTTACACACACAATACAGACTACCGGGCTCTGTGAGCTTCTGTTGCTGGAGTGCAAAGATCAGATATGTGCGCCTTTGGTCTCCTTTTGTCTCTCTCTTCCCCGTGTCATACCACCATCCCTGTAGGAGCCTGAGACCCGGGAGGGGTGAGGGGCTGTGGGGTGGGACTGCGAGGCTAGGAGTGGACCGCTCTGTTAACGGGTCGTTTTTCTGTAAAGAAGCTTTTCAGCAGTAGCACCTGGCTGAAGCTGACCACAAACAGGGCAATCGTCTCGCCTACAGACCAGTAAGACACTCGACTATTAAGGTCTTCAGCTCGGGCTCGGTCCTGGGCCTCCCGCAGTCGATAGTGCGTCTGGGAGTCGATCACAGTCTTCAGAGCTTCGTGAATAGTTACACAGGCAGATTCCATCTAGGCAGGAAGAAAACAGTAGTCAGTTGCTAACCCTAAGTCACACAGGGCAGAATCCAGCAGCCAAGTCTTACCGAAAAATCTTAGGTATCATCTACTGGCGCCTCTGAGGGGTCTGTGTTAAGCACTTTATGTGGTCTCACAATCGTACAGATAACCTGGGGCAGGGGGAGCTCAGAGAGAGCAACTTATTCAATCACACAAGATTAATAAGTGACAGAATCAGTCTATGTGTGCAAGCCGTAGTCTGTCTCTTCTTTCATCCTCACAATGCCCTGACAGACTGGATCACCACCTCCAGACAAGGACAGCCGGATCATAGCTTACGTATCCTACTGATAAAAGAGACTGAGCTCAAAGCAGCTAGATGAACGGCTTGGGGTACCCAACTAACTAACAAGCCGTGTGAGCTAGACTCAATTATGCCAGACTTCTACTGTATAGTGCATGTCTACAGTTTCAAGTATAAACACAACACGCGTGAACATTCAACCATGCACATACACCCAGACGCTCACACCTAACTTCACAATTACAGCCTATGTTGTAGACAGATCTTTGCAAATGTCTGCAACACCACTATCACCGGTCCTTGCTCCCAACCCAGGAATTTAAGACATGGGGAGCCGCCATCCCTGTAGTTACACTGTTACTTGGAAGAGCTGACCTTAAGACAGGGAGGAAGACGATACTGCAACCAGATCTACTCGCACAAGCCCTTACAGCGGAGATTCTCTCTAGCTGGAACAAAGACGAAAACCCTACAAAAATCAGCAAAATATCTCAAAGGGCTGACAGCATAACGGTTGTCAATGAAACAGGGTCCTTGGCCATATGGCTAAGGGAGTCTGGCCAGTAACCGGCTAACAAGAATGCAGACACGTCCTCTTCTAGGTAAACTCACAATCTGGTTGGCAACTGCATCTTAGTTCTCTGAGGCTATGAGGAGAGGACTACTGAGCCTGCTCGGACCCTCAGCACCCAGAGTTGTGAGGTCAGAGATGGGCGTGGCATTCATCTACCATGTCTGTGGTAAGAAACAGCTAATACATCAGGCCTGCTGAACAGCATGAGACCTTACTCTAGCACTGTGGTTACCTACACAAGACTGGGCTTGTCAACATTGTCATGGAGGAAAGAGTCACAAGACCCAGCCTCTGACTGAGGATCTACAGTGGCTAACTGTTGCTGAGAGAGAAGCAGCAACTGATAAGGTGCTAAGTCATTCATGTTCCAATAAATAACTTTTACCCACGCTCCTAACGATAACTAGAAGTAATCTTAACTAACTAAACCCATTGGCTCACAAAAACCAGTAATGATGGGGCTGAGCAAATGGCTCATGGAGACACCTACAGTAAAGGCACTGACTGCTCTTTGGTGTACATACAGGCAAAACACTCATACACAGAATATAATGAGTCTTTCAAAACAGGAATGCAAACTAGAATTGATTAGTATTGATGGTGTAGTGGAGGAAGCCTTGAGGAAATGAAGTCCTGAGTGAGTGCTCTGCTGACACGGGCACGGCCATGTCAAGGACACCAATGCCTTAGGCCAGTGGTTCTCAACCTGTGGGTCTCACCTCCTTTGGTGATCAAAGGACCTCTCCATGGGGGCTGCCTAAAACCATCAGAAATTCCAGGTATTTAACTGTAGCACAACTACACTTATAAAGTAGCAATGAAAAACACTTTTATGGTTGGGGGTTATCACAACAGGAGAACTATATTAAAGCATTAGGAAGGTTGAGAACTACTGCCTTAGACCCATGAGAAAATAGGCTAAGCTCAGAGAAATGGCGAAGCCTTCCTTCCTGGTCCTCGTGCAAACGCTGACAGACTATGCAGAGAATATGCACTGTAGCTTTCCCCCTCAGACCTTTACAGCCTAAAGTTTATGCCTTACAGAGACTGTTCCTACCAAGATTAACTAAGCCCACCTCCCTGCTCAGCTGTATATACCAACCCTGCCTCCTTGTCTATCTGGTTAGTAACTGAACCTCCTTGTATAGCTATATGCAACAATCTCACCTCCCTGTCCAACCAGAGGTAACAAACACCCCGACCTTCCAGGGTGCTGAGCCTTCTCCACCAGGGAGCCCACCCCGCCCGATCCAGCTTTTCTTCCTGTGCGTGTATGTTTGTCTTTTCTTCATTCCCTCACCATTCCAGTCAGGACCCAGTGCCTAGAGCTCTGCTGGACACAGTATAATCGGATAGACTATGATGCAGTCTTAGAAGTACAGTAGAAAAAGAAGAGGATCTCTATGACAGTCAGTTATAAAAAAGAAAAGAAACAAAATAATAAAGAGATGAAAACAGTGTAGTATGCTAATTTAAGCAAGCAAAAGAAATATAGGAAGAATAAACTCAAAAATGTCCTTACATTAAAAAGTATACATTAATAACAAATTATACACAGCCAAAAAAAGAAAGTGATTGCAAAAGATACCTCCACTGTCTAGCAGAAGAGGCCTCTTAGTTCCGGGAGACCAAGGCAGTACACATGGGATTACCGCTCCTCACGCTCTACTTCCAGAGAGCCCTACAGTTGACGCAGCACTGGCAGAAGATCCCCACTAAGAAAGCCCCTATGCTGGATGGGAGTGGGCTTGGGGTAGTTTAAAGCCAGAAAACTCAGGAACAAAGGAAGGAAAAGTGGATAAAAACATATACATGTGTGGTGTGTGTTCAGTCACAGGCTGTGTACGTTTATATGGGTATGTATAAACATGTACGAACACACATGCTTTCAATTATATAAATCCACAGGTACTTTGTTTTTAAGCACCAGGGAATGGCTCCTTGGGTTCTCTGAGTTAGAAGTCTGTTCTCTAAGTTCATTTCTGTCACAGCACACTCGGAAACTTAGTGGTCACTGGATCCCCGGAGTGGGAATTCCTCCAACCCTTGGCCCTAACTTAACACATCAGCATGGGTCCAACCCCTGGGGTTGGGGGTACATATATCTACCACAGCACATGATTAGGATGCATGGCATAAGCTCTTACTGCATGGCAAAGCAGGAAGTCACCAACAGTGACACACACTCGAGAACTCCCCCTTATCTTCAGTGCATGCTACCTCCCCATCCACTGGGGTCTCCACTGGTACTAGTCTACCACAAAGCTTGTTACCACCACATTTCAGTTAGTTACATCAGGGGATGTGGGAAAGCAGGCCTTGGGTAAAAGGGGAGCCATACGGTACGGAGTAAAACGGACTGGTGAAAGAGGAACTTCACAAATTCCACCTGTCCTCCTCACCGCGACCGACTCACGCTGGAACTGAAGCTCCGAGCAAGGCTTTCTCTGTTGCTCTAAGGCATTAACCTTTCTCTCTCTCACTTCCTCCCACCGATACAAGAGGGATTCCTTAAACTTCCATGGTTTCATCAGTGACCAACAGAACAGAAGATCCCTTCAGTTGGATCTTCTAACTTCTATTTAAACAGCCAAATGGTCATACTGGATATTGTACTGGGCAATAAAACTCCATTCTCTAACTGTCCAGAAATGGTGGGAAACTGGGCATGAGCCACAGAGAAATAGGATGTATGGTCTCCTCAGAGAACACACAGGAGGAAAAACTGGCCTCCTTAGAGATTTGAGACCTTCTGGCTTTGGTTGCGAAATAAGATGGTTATTCCTGTCCTACAGGTTCCCCAGGCCACGGTGATCAGTCATGTGATAAGTATTTGGTGTCACACCTCCTGCACCAAGGTATCAAGAATATAAAGGCAGATACCAGAGGCCCGGCCCTTGGGAAGCCCAGCCTGTGTGTAGGAAGAAGGGAGAACAGAAAGAGGGAGAACTCCAGAGGGAGGCTCTCCGTAATCTTGAGAGACATGGGAGTCAATGGAAACTAGCCATCCTCCATAATTGCCACTCCTTCTCTTCCACAGTGGGAATTTGTTGTTCAGAGACTGTACTTAGTAACCGCCCTGTCCTGACTTACTACACAAGTGGTCACCAAAGGGACATGAGTAGACATGCTATGTGTATTCAAGGCCAAGGCTTTGAAGGGACAGCTGTGACTTTCTCATTTCTGCCCCTTTTGGTATCCAGGGACAGAGAAGGGAAGGGAGAAGGATGGCGAGAAAGAGCCTTGAGGCTCAGGACAAAGTTCTGTAGTCGAGTATGTGCTAAGCAAGGCCCCAAGTTCAGAAAGAAAGGAAAAGAGAAAGAATATGAAAGGAAGGGAAAGAGGAAGAGATAGGGAGATAACAAGGGGAAAGTGGAAAGGGAAGGGAGGAAGAAAAAGAAAATATGAAAAGGAAGTGAGAATTAAAAACAAACACACACACACACATACACACACACACACACACACACACACACACACACACACACAC
>NC_034599.1:83743058-83773778 GCF_900095145.1 Mus pahari
ACACACACACACACACACACACACACACACACACACACACACAGCCTGGATTCCCAAGTCACCATCCAACCTTTTCCAAACCACCCTGAGAGCAGTCAGTGTGCTACCCAGTGTGCTAGGCCCTGACCTATGGGTTGGTTATGGCAGCTGGTCTGACCCTTACCAACACACTCCTGAAGCAGGACGTTGGTCTTATCTGGGCTTATCGCACAGCAGACAGGTACATGACAGAATTCCGGAAGAGGTGCTATGCCAGAGAAAGACAGTTGGAAGGGTGGAAAGGAAAAAGCGTCAGCTATGAGAAGGCTCTGGCTAGAAAAAGGAGACCAGAAGTGGCATGGAGTCTTTTACAGCTAGAGGGTGATTCCGGTTCATCAGCTAGGACAAGGCCAAACAAAGCAGAAACATGCTGAGAGTGGGAGGGATCCCCTAGTCCTGTCACTGTCACGCACACTCACCTGAGTGAGAGCCGTGACCCTATTCCCCATGTCTGGGAGAATGGGGGGCTCGTCACCCACTTGGAAGTCAAAGTAGACGGTCTTGTGAGAGAAGGTGGAGAACTCATTACTGAAGCAGAACCGGTAGACGCCCTTGGCCTCCGTCTTGTACGTGAAGCTGTCATACTGCTTCTTGGTCTCCCTGTAGATGATGTTGCCCCTGGGGTCTTCCACATAGCAGTCCACATCGTAGTGGCCTCCAGTGATAACCTGACAACCACAGAAAGGGTGCACTGATGGGGAGGCAAGCAACGCTTTGAAATGCTGACCGTAACGGGGGACTGCGCTAAGCATTCTGTAATTTAACCCTCACCGTTTTCCAACACAGACACCATGATGCTTCTCATCCTTCTGAACTTACACAGTTAAGAGGCAGTGACCACTGCACTCAGTATTTTTCTTAATATTACGACAAAACCTTTGACAGAAGCAATTCAAGGAAATAAATTCAAATTTATTTGGCTTGCAAATAAATTTGAGGGCATAGTTCATCAGGGAGAAGGCATGGTGTCTGGGACATGAAGGCTTCTGGGGGGGGGGGAGGTTTTAATCACACGGTATCCAGAGTCAGGAAGCAAAGACATGAACACTAGCATTCAGCTGGTTTCCTCCTTTTTATTCAGCCTGGTGAATGATGGGACTCCCACTTAGGGTGGCTCTTCCCACTGTAATCTAACCTAGAAAGCCTGTCACAGATATTCTCAGAGGCTTGTCTCCTTGGTGGTTATAGATGTCCCCACACTGATGGGGCATGCCTATCCTCAACGGCTTCTGGAGCATCACTGGCCATATCAAGAATGCTGGGGGGGGGGGGGCTTGGTTTGGTTTGGTTTGGTTTTTTCGAGACAGGGTTTCTCTGTGTAGCCCTGGCTGTCCTGGAACTCACTCTGTAGACCAGGCTGGCCTGGAACTCAGAAATCCGTCTGCCTCTGCCTCCCAAATGCTGGGATTAAAGGCGTGCGCCACCACGCCTGGCCAAGAATGTTGTTCTTATTCTTGGGCTGCCTGCGCTGAGGCAGGCATATGCATGTGCGCGCGCGCGCACACACACACACACACACACACACACACACACACACACTGTATGTCGTCCATAGATGTGAAAGGGGTCTCATCAGTGATTCCAGCATACATGGAATTGTCTTCCAGCAGAAGCAAGCTTCAGAGCTTCTACCATATAAGGGCTTGCTTATTGTACACAATTGGGCTGCCTGTGTTGCCTCATTTCTAGAGGTCTTGCTTTACGGTGGTCACTCATCCCTCTGACCCTACGCCCACTCATTAACCCTAGGGGCTGGAGCCTTTACCAAAGTTAACTGTTAGCTATGAGATCTGTCCATAGAGACCAAAGTGCAGGTCCTGGCTTTGCTGAGCCATATGGTAAGCAAAGAGGCAAGCCACACAGCCACACCACTGGGGAGGGAGTGTGTGTGACTGTCCTTATGTATACACTGGCAGGGTTTGAAGTCTGCACTGAACCCTCCTCTCCAAAAACCCCTTCATCACTCCAACTATCTCACCCCAAACTCCAACTGTAAAGGATGCAGCTGGCACCCGGAAGACACGCAGCCCAAGTGACAGTTGGGACAGACTGCCACCCGGTGTCCAGCTAATTAATACTGATGTTCATGGAGTAGAAGGTACCTGGGGAGGTCATTCTGGTCAGTTCTGTAGCGGGCGACAGGGGGCGGTAACAGGCCTCTCCATCCTGGGCGCTCGCTCACCTGTAGCCTGCCTAACTCCCCAATGCCCCTGGCCCATTTCGGGAGGGCTCTGGCAGATACAAACGTTTCTTCTCAGGGAGAAATCAACCGGTCTAGGGTTATCCCCGACCCCCTTAGCTTTTGGTGGCTAATCTTGGCCTCTCCAGATGGCGGCACACCAGTAGCCCCAGTGAGACGCGGCTCGGGCCGCACCTGGTAATCCAGAGAGAACTTCACGCCCTGCTCCACCTCTTCGTGGAAGCACTGCTTGGCGTTGTCCGGCAGCTCGAAGGTGAGCTCAGCGCTCCGCAGTGGCTCGGCCCGGAGCAGGAGCAGAAGAAGCAGCAGTAGCAGCATCTGGAAGGATGAAGCGCGCGGAGCCTCGTGGCCCATGATGCTCTGGGCCTGCTCCTCTCTAGGCTCCGGCGCAGCGACAGCAGGGACAGTAGGGACAGCAGGGAAAGCAGGGAGCGGGGAGGGGCCCCCTGAAGAGACGTGGCGCGAGCTCAGCACAGAGGTTCCGGGTGGTGGCCTCTTCGCGCGCAGCCGCACACCAGAGACGTGGGCGGGGGAAACCTTTCCGCCCGCTGCGCAAGCGCATCACTGAGATTAGGCGCAAATGTGACTGATGCCACTTTTGGACTCCCGTGCGTCCCTCCAACTCTGAAACCATTGGGCTTCTAGTCTGTTTCTGACTTGCTGTCACTTGGTGTCTGCCACGTCTCCGGAGAAATCCCGGACGTAGAGAATACATTCAGTAATTAGGAGGACTCTATAAACTAGAAAGGAACCGCAGGGAAGGAAGGCAAGGTATTCTTCATTCCCCTCTCCTACCTAAGGTGAAGACGTGTTCAACAAAGTAAACCCCATGGCTATACCGGGAGAAAACAGGTTTTCTCGCACATAGTCTCCCTTCTGGAAATAAAAGCACCTAAAGGATTTCAATTATGTGTTTACGCATTCGGGTCATATTAAAAATTCTTTCAGAGAGAATTTAACTTCTAAAAGTGTTGAAAGACAAGTTGATTTATTGTCTTATTCATGACAACTGCCCTAAGAAGGATATATATGATTTTTATGTTCACCATAGTCCCATAAACAAAGAGACATTACGTGTTATAATATTGGCTGATACATCCAACAGTTTCAGGAGAACATTATTAGATTTGGTGAATCTTGATTTTAGCAAAGAATTTCACTGCTCATATATACTACCACATAGATAAGATTGGTATATACTACCACTGGCCGTATTGGATCCTGTATCAAGGAGCTAATGTGTGTGAAAGCACTCTAAGCTGTGTAATAGCAGCACCCATAATGTAATTATTAATAACCTGTACTATCTCTGTGCTAGATGTGAAAGAGGTGTTGAGCAGTGTGCCTTGGGGCTCCTTCCCTGCCTGTCCTATTTAACATTATTTTACATTTCTTATTTTTTACTTATGTGTATGCACATGTCTGTATGTGAGTATGTATATATGAATGCAGGTCTCCAAAGGGGCCAGAGGCTTTGGATGCCCTGAAGCTAGAACTGCAGGCAGTTGTCACTCATCTGATAAGGCTTTTGGGACCCAAACTGGGGTCCTCTAGAAGTATTCTTAACCAGTGAGCCATCTCTCTTCCAACTCTTAACATTTTAAATGAAGAATATTTGAAGATGTGAAAGTTATAATCATCTAACTGGAAGAATCAAATGAATAAAAAAATAAACAAAACAAAACAAAACTGAAGTTCCCACAAGTTAAAGATGAAGTGCTACATTTAAATTCCGGGGGGTGGGGTGGGGGGAGGAGGGGGAATCTGCAGTGGTTCAAAAAAAGAGGCCTGATTTTACAGCTCTTTAAGTTGGAGCAGGCAGAATTGGGATCAGCATCAAGCTACATATAAGACAAGAGGAAATGCCTGAGTTTTTAAAAAATAAATTATTGCCTTAGCAGACAGTGACCAGGTGGTACCTACTGTATTATTTTAGGAGAGCTATTTTCAATTTGGGGCACTAGTCAAAGGGATGCGATTAGGAGGAAGCCAGCATAGACACTGCCAGAAAGCTGACTCAAACAGAGAATGCTCAAGGGGAAAATAATAAATAAGAAAATAGTAGGACTTAGCATGGAAGCTAAAAACCAATAGGAAATGACAGCTTTAAAAGTGTGCGGGCACTAACAATGTACCAGACACAGTGTCACCTCACTATCCAGCTCAACATAGTTTACATTAATTGAGTAACCAGTTCAACATAGCTTATATTCATTAATATTCACTAGTAGCCATGTCTTTAAAAAAAAAAAAAGTTTGCTCCTGTTTGATAAGGAGCCCGGGATGTTTAATTCAGTACCTCTTGTCTTTGTTTGTTCACTTTTCCTGTGTGTCAGCAGCTTGAGCCAGCCTCGATTTATAATCTCCATGGTTTTGTGAGTCCATGGTTTCGGACAGTTGAACTTGAGGCAGTCTTCCCTGGATTTGCCCATGACACTGCATTCATCTAGAGTCCATCTGGGCTGGGCTGGGCTGGGCAAGATAACCCCACTGCTAGGTCTGGGGCAGGTACAGGTTACTGGCTCTAATGCCTTTTTCTCTTCCAGGCGTTCTCTCACCACTGGCAGGCTCCTGTTGGAAGCCATCTCTCCTGCTTCAGAGTCAAGTCAGGCCAGGGTCTCCAATAAGAGGGGACACACTTGAAGTTCAAGGCAAGGGGCTGAACGTTCTGTTAATCTCGGAGGAACAGCAGGACTAGGAAGACTTCTGGATGGGTACAGATATCAAATGCGCATCGTCCGTTGTCTCTGTTCGCTCGTGACTTGGTTTCCCATCGGACTGTAAGGTGTATAAAGCCTAAGAGAATTAAAAGCAAGACTGGACAGCCCTCCTGTTTTCTAACCTTTGTCTCTGAGTCTTCTTTTCCATCTTTCCTATAATCTTCATGCCTCTCTCAGAGGACGGCTGGATTTCCTACCAGCCAGACTGGTACAGGCTAGGCTATTTTTCTTATGTGACATATTCAGAGAAGTATCCCCAAAGGACCCAGGCACTGATAGCAAGGTTCTCTGAGAGTTAGGTTTCTTTCTTTTCTTTTCTTTCTTTCTTTCTTTCTTTCTTTCTTTCTTTCTTTCTTTCTTTCTTTCTTTTTACTTTTTTTTTTTTTTTTTTTTTTTTTTTTTGTTTTTTTGTTTTTCAAGACAGGGATTCTCAGTACAGCCCTGGCTGTCCTGGANCTCACTTTGTAGACCAGGCTNGCCTCGAACTCAGAAATCCGCCTGCCTCTGCCTCCCGAGTGCTTTCAACATCACTTTCTATACATTTTACTGGCCAATCGAGCCCAAAGCCGATCTAGATATAAGAAGAGGGAGAAATAGACTCTACGCCTAAGGTGAGAAGTTGGTGTAAAGGGGGAGCCTTTGGGGATGGAAGGCACTTTGTGACTGTTAAATAATTTTCTACAGAACTCAAGTTCAACTGCTTCATCAATAGCTAAGCCCGAAGCTGAACTCAGATCTGCACAGTCCTGAAGGCTATAGGAACCCCAACAAGCACACTGCCTCTACAAATCCCTTGGGATTCTCTGTGTTCCATGTGGGAAAGTGGGGTGCTAAGCATGAATGACACTGAGGTGTCTCTCAGCTCAACATAAGAAATATCTACCGGGCTGGTGAGATGGCTCAGTGGGTGAGCACCTGACTGCTCTTCTGAAGGTCTGGAGTTCAAATCCCAGCAACCACATGGTGGCTCATAACCATCCGTAACAAGATCTGATGCCCTCCTCTGGAGTGTCTGAAGACAGCTACAGTGTACTTACATATAATAAATAAATAAATCTTTTATTAAAAAAAAAAAGAAAAAGAAAAAGAAATATCTACCGTGAAGAGAATTAATGGGCAGCACAGTTTCCACCCCTGCATACTGCATATGCTAGAGCAGAGGCAGGTGAACAGCCATATTCTGAAGATGCTGAAGAGATGATTCATGAGCTAAGTATAATGTTAGGCAAGTTATAAAGTGCCCTTGAATTTTTATATTCCATCATATGTGTAAAGTCCTAAAATTGAGAAAATCTTAAAGAAAACAAAAACCACATCTGTCTGTCCTATTTCTGAGGTGACTTGTGAAATCCTTTTTAAAAGTTAGTATCTTAATAGATGCAGAAAAAAGCATATGAGAAAATTCAATAGCTGTTCATGGTACAAACTTTTGGTGGCCTTAGAGTAATAGATAATTTCCTGATTGCCATTAATATCCATTAAAACTGGACCAACCTTCATGGTTCATGATAAACACATATTTCTTTTTGGAGCTTGAGAAAAAGCTCAACGAGTATGAATGCTTGTTTGCAAGCATGAGGTTCTGATTTCAGATCCCAGCACCCACATAAAGATAGCTGGGCATGCCTATGTGCATGCCTGCAACACCATCACTGTCCAGGGCAGAAACAGGAGGCTCTATAGGGTTTACTGACTGCCACCTCATCTCCAGTGTCAGTGAAAGACTCCTTCTCAAAGGAATAAGATGGGCAGTGACAGATCTAGACACTAATGTTTTCTTCTGGCATTCACTCACACAGAGAAGCTCGCACACATGTACATAATGTAAGCATATGCTACATACATTTGCACATCATACACACACACACACACACACACACACGCACACACACACACACAAAACCTTCCCTTTGAAGAGTCTACTATTACAATTGAGATTTTTCATTCAGTTTCAACCAAGAAGATAAGGCAAGGGAAAGAAAGACAGGGGTGGACATTAGAAGAATAAAAGCCAGAATTGGGGCACCACTAAGCAAAACAAGCCAGAAACTTACCCAAGAATGCTTTGGGGATTCACATTATGAACTTTTGTTGAATTACTCATTAATATTTTATAGTTTTTTGTTAGTTTCTGATCTTATTGTTATAAACATTTAAAAGGTAAATAAGTGTGCTAGGTTGAAACAGGCAATATAAGATGGCCATTTTTATTCTTACACCACATAGCAGGAGCACTCTTCAACATACTGCTAGGATTCTGAAACAAAATCAACATTTATCCATACATGCAACTGGTGAGAAAGAAATATGGATGGATCTGACAATCATTATATTAAGTGAAGGGAGCTATGCTTTCTGATATCTTGATCCAAAGTATCAGGAGACTGTGTGCTGCACTGGGAGTAGCCTGAGCATATAGGAAGCCTCAAGACACCCCCACAGTAACACTTGTGCTAAAAAGGCCACACCTACTCCACCAATACCACACCTCCCCATGGGTCAAGCATTCACACACATGTGTCTATGGGGGCCATACCTATTCAAATCCCCCACATCACAAAACTGGAAAGGGAAGCATGAAATAGGGGAAAGAGGTTTTGAGAGAGGGTGAGTGTGGGTCTATGTTTTCCAGTAGAACTCATGTGATTCAAAAGTGGAAAGAGGAATCCTGGAGGTGGACTTAGAGGGTTTAAACATGAACAGTGGGCAGGGAGACAAGAGAGAGAGAAGACAGTGTGGGGAGGAAGCATCGACCAAGAGTAAATATTATGAAAATATAGTAGGAACACCTGATCCATTGTGCATTCATTTTCTTTAAATGCCAACTGGTAAAGCAACAAAAAGAAATAAATCCACGCAGTTACTATATGGAGATTGACTAAAGCAAATAGAAAATTCTAACACCAATAACTTAGTGTTGGCGTGGAATTATAAGCAATAATTCTTATAAACAGAGAAAAGTACAAAGTGTTTGCAAACTAAATAGCAGGGTATGTTGGTGCCAATGCTGCTTTCGTAGGACTTATCAGCTTCTACAGAACAATTCTTTTTGCAGTTTCGAGGCATTATTAAATATTCTTTCAAATATTTATTTTCATTTTATGTGCATGAATGTTTTCCCTGCATGTATGTGTACCACACGTGTGCCTGGTGACGCAGAGTCAGAAGAGGGCCTTGGGTTGGCATTACAGATACTTATTAGCCACCATGTGGGTACTGGGAACAGAACCTGGGTACTTTACAAGAGAAATAAGTGTTCTTAACTTCTGAGCTCTCTCTCTAGCCCCTGAAACCTCCTTTCTATTACAAGAAACTACCCTGTCTTTTACTGCTGAACCAAGAGGGGCTGATATTCCCAATCCCTGTTCCCTGATCCCAACACATATGAGTGTGGATCAAAGGCTCTGCCAACTGGTTGCTTTTGCCTATGAATCATAAAGTACATCAATTCTTGAGCATGACAGAAATGACCGTTGAGAGCCCTGAGGTTATGAGAGCCTATACCAGAGTGTCAGCACTGCTTCCTGGGGGGAGGTGGCCCCTATGACATGTTTTTAGCAATGAACTTGGTTACTTACCTTTCTTGATCCCTGCTCCTCTGTGAGACCATTTCTATTTTTTCCCATTGGTTCAATAGAGTTTGACCTTGTTCACTGAAATGCAGCTTGAAGTCTTGGGAATTCGTCTCTGTGGTAAGTGGTTGCCTAGCATGTGCAAGGCTTTTGGTTTAATCCCCAACACTGGGAGTAAAACATCCATTTGAAATGGAGTTTGACTATACTTTTTTTTTTCATCACCCAAAATAGCTCTAAAGCTGTGCATTTGCTCGAAATGTCAGGAAGAGATGGGACAGAGAGATTCTACAGAGCACTTATGAAGGTGATCCTCAAAGGAAAGTGGGCTCTTTTATGGTTCTATCTCACATTATATAGTCTAGTCAACAAACAGTTTCTCTTATGTATTTGTTTGCTTGCTTGCTCACATCCCAAACACTGCCCCCTTCCAGTCCTCCCTTGACAGAGACCCTCCCCCATACCCTCTCTGCTTCTCCTCTGAAAGGGTGATCCCTCCTCTGGATATCAGCCCCCTCATCCTATTAAGTCTTTGCAAGATTAGGAACATCCTTTCCCACTGAGCCAGGTCAAGGCAGCCCTGTTGGGGAATGGATTCCACAGTCAGGTTACAGCTTTAGGGATAATTCCCCATCCCCACTCCAGTTTCTTTGGACCCACACAAAGACCAAGCTGCACATCTGCTACATATGTGCTGTAGGGGGTGGGGGACCTAGGTGCCTCCCTCCACCCACCTCTTGTATGCTCTTTGGTTGGTGGCTCAGTCTCTGAGAGCTCCCAGGGGTCTACTTAATTGATTATGTTGGTCTTCCTGTGGAGTTTCTATCCCCTTCAGGCCCTTCAATCCTTACCCCAACTCTTCCATAAGAGTTTCACCTTCGTCCAATGTATGGCTGTGGGTATCTGCATCTGTTTGGGTTAGGTCCTTATCAGAGGACAGTTATGCTAGGTTCCTGTCTACAAGCATAACAGAGTATCATTAATAGTCTCAGGAATTGGTGCTTACCCATGTGATAGGTCTTAAGTTTGGCCAGGTATTGGTTGGCCATTCCTTCTCTGCTCCATCTTTGTCCTTGCCTTGCTTTTAGACAGGACAAATATTGGGCCAAAAGTTTTGTGGGTGGATTGGTGTCCTCATCCCTCCACTGGTAGTCAATCAAAACAAGCCCAGACCCAGATGGTTTTAGTGTAGAATGCTACCAGATTTTCAAAGAACTAATACCAATGCTCCTCAAAGTATTCCACAAAATAGAAACAGAAGGAACACTACCTAGTTCATTCTATGAGGCCATAGTAATCCTGATACCTAAACCACACAAAGACTCAACAAGAAAGAGAATTTTAGACCAATTTTGCTTATGAACATTGACACAAAAATACTCAATAAAATTCTAACAAACCAAATCCAAAATCATTCACCAAGATCACGTAGTCTTCATCCCAGGGATGCAGGGATGGTTCAATATATGAAAACTCATCAATGTAGTCCACTATATAAACAAACTGAAAGAAAAAGTCACATGATCATCTCATTAGACAAACTCCAACTGTTTCTCAAAGAACAGAAGCAAGAGGCTCCATTGCATGACTTTCCTCAAGCATTTTGTGTTGATAACACATATTTGAATACAAAACTTTATCAGTAGCATATGTAAAGGACCTAAAAGATTAATCAACACCAAATAAGTCACCAATAGTTCAAACATAATGTCTATTACACATCACAGTTCTAAAGCCTCCACAAACCCTTACAGTTCGCCAGGGTCACCTTTGCCCTGTAGCTGCCATGCTTCCAATGGATCTTCGCTCACTCCCTGACATTCTAACAGGTTCTAGGAAACACACAGTGGACCTTGGGCATTGATTTATTGTTACAACATGAACACCCAGTACAGCTCAATACTCAGCTGAGAGATTCTATCTTAAACGTATGTGTCCTTGTGCTCTACTATGTTCATACCAGCCTTATTCATAGTAGCCAGAAACTGGAAGCAACCTAGATGTCTCTCAACCAAAGAATGAATACGGAAAATGTGGTTCATTTACATAATGGAATACTATTTAGCTATTAAAAATGAGGACATCATCAATTTTGCAGACAAATGGATGGAGCTAAAAAAATATCCTATGAGAGGTAACCCAGACCCAAAAGGACATGCATGGTATGTACTCACTGATAAATGGATATTAGTCAAAAAGTACAGAATACCTATGATATGCCCCCATAGACCCTCAGAAGTTTAACAAGAAGGTTGACCCAAGTGAGGATACTTCAATACCACTTAGAAGGAAGAACAAATTAATCACAGGAGGCAGAGGGGGGAGGGATCTAGGTGGGATATAGAAGGGGGGGAAGAGGATAGGATCAGGTATGGAGGGAAATAGGAGAGAAGCCCAGAGGGCCAGGAGAATGAATGGAAATATGCAGCAGTGGGGGTGGGGGTGAAGGGAACTTCTTGAGAGTCCCAGAGACCTGGGATGTGAGAGGCTCCTAGGTCTCAATGAAGGTGACTGTAGATTTAGATTTATTAAATCCTACTTTTAGTAAGGGTTCTTAAATGTTTTAACCTCCCTTCTAGCCCACTACACACCAGAGGTAGTGGGAAAGGAAGATTACTAGAATACAGGGGAAGTGGACCTATTTAGAAATTGTTCTTTGGAGCAAATCCAGTCTATCTTGTCAGGAAAACAGCAGTTCCATTCACAGGAATCAGCAGTGGCAGCGCGATCCACTCACAAATACTTCATGAATACAGCAGCAGTCCAGGTCAGTAGTGTCGGGATAGCAAACACAAATCAGCAGCAGTGGCGTGATGTAGCAGAAACAGCCAAGTCTCTGCTGAGGAAGACGAAACAGCAGGAGCAACAAGTAGAGCTCAGCACTGTAATGTAAGGCAGACCAATACATGCATGTTGTTAGCGAAGAATCCTTCAGCACATGTCCTCTCAGCAAAACCGTCCTTCGTGTGTCTGCTTTAGCAAAACACCCTTTTACCTGTGTCTGCTTCAGGGAAACATCTTTTGACATAACTGCCTTTCCAAAGAAAGCAGAAGTTTTCCACTTCAGGTGGCCTTAGCCAAAAGGCCCAACAGTGGGGAACCTGAAGAGACCACCTCCAGTAGATAGAAAGGTCCCCCACTGGAGGGATGGGGTCACCAACCCACCTTCAAACTTTTTGATCCAGAATTGTTCCCATCTAATAGAATGCAGGGACAAAAATGGATCAGACAGAAGGAATGGCCATCTAGTGACCAGACAAACTTGGGATCCATCCCATGGGCAGGCACCAATCCCTGTCACTATTACTGATGCTATGTTGTGATTATAGACAGCAGCCTAGTATTACTGTCCTCTGAGAGGCTCTATCAGCAGCTGACTGAGACAGAGGCAGATTTACAGCCAACCATTTGACTGAGGTCAGGGGCCCCTATGGAAGAGTTAGGGGAAGGATTGAAGAAGCTGAGGGGCTGGCAACCTCATAGGAAGATCAACAGTGCCAACTAACCTGGACCCCTAGGAACTCCCAGGGACTAAGCCACCAACCAAAGAACATACAAAGACTGGTCCGAGGCCCCCCTGGCACATATATAGCAGAGGACTGCCCTGTCTACCCTCACTGGGAAATGATGCACATAATCCTGTAGAAACTTGATGACCCAGAGAATGCCCAGGGAGAGAACACCCTCTTAGAGGTGAAGGGGAGGGAGGATAGGGTGAAGACTCTGGGAGGGGGAACAGGAGGGGCCAACATTTGGGATTTAAATAAGGGGGAGGGACCCTCAGCCTCTGTTCTGCATATTGGTCAGTATAGGAAAGGCTATGATACCATAAAAATTAACCCCCCAAAATCATATGCCTCAGCAAAATAAGGTTTATCGTCAGTTGCTATACATAATTCTCACAGATTGGGGAGCAAAGACTTCCCTATATCATCACTCAGCTACTCAGGCTGACAGAAATCCCAGGATATTTAAGTCCAAATTGATTAGGGTTTCTATTGCTGTGATAAAATAGCATGACCAAAAGCAACTTGGACAGGAAAGGACTTATCTCATTTATAGTCTATAAGTCATCACTGGGAAAAGCCAGGAAAGGAACCAGGAGGCAGGAATTGGACCAGAAGCCGGGGAGGGGTGCTGCTTATTGGCTTGTTCACCTTGCTTTCTTATACTATCCAGGACCATCAGCCCAACTATGACATGAACTGGAACCTCCCACATCAATATTTAATCAAGAAAATGTGTCACAGGCTAGTCTAGTGGGGCAGTGTTCTCCACTGATGTCCATCTTTGAAAACAACTCTAGTTTGCAGCAAGTTGACACAAAACTAGCCAGCATATGGTCCATCTCTAGCCTGTCTCACTAAAATTAGGCATAATGCGGATGCTGTTGCTGATAAACACAACAAAGGCTTGAATTTTCAAGAAAAGGCAGGTTAAATTATTCAAACCTAAATTCTCCCTGGAAAGAAGTAAAAACATTATTTTAAATATATTTTCTGGATCATCACCCAGCCTAGCAAGCAGCAAAGAATCATGAAGGCAAAACTGAATGGACAATGTCATTCCAGAAATGGAGCTGCCCGGAGGTAACTTTCCCCATCAGTCTGTTTACCAATCCCCGATATTCTGGGATATTTATTCTGACAGCTTCACAGGGACAATGAACGGGAATCGGGGTTGGAGAAACAGTGAAGAGCCTCAGCATGCCACTCTCCTGCTTAACAATGACAGTCCTGCATCATGGCCATCAACTCCTGTCTCCATTGACTATCACGAGCATCATGTTGCTCCTCATCCCAACCCACTGCCCTCATCACCTCTGCCCTAACAAGGTTCCTTTGGGCTTCCTGGGCTGTGAGAGTGACTATCAGGTCTCAACCCCCACCTCCCACCCCTGACCCCCAGGACAAAAAAGAAAACTAAGATGCTTATTAATATATCAAAGCAGACTCTGGTCTCCAGGTTCTCTCAGCATCCCTTAGTCCCTACCTGTTACAGGGTATGGTTGGCGTACCCCACTCCCACCCTTAACTCTCCAGCACAGGGACTAGATTGTTCTCTCCCCAATGGTTCTTCCCTATATAGTCCAGCCACTTTGCTTACACTGGTTCTTTTTTATCCTTTACCTTCCTGGCCTCTTGGTCTGATTTCCTGCCCCTCTCCCCTCCCCTCCCCTCCCCATCTCCCCACATGGCCCCGTGCAGGGTCATTGTCATTCTGACTCTCCGAGATGTCTACTTCTACCTACACTCTCCCTTTTATCTACAATTAACTTTCTCTTCCACATACCTAGAAGCAGTCATGGTGTCCTGTCTTTTAGTTTTTGTTTTGTCTTGGTCTTGGTTTTTATTTGGGGTTTGGGTTTGGGAGATCTTATTCTGTTGGTCTGGTGTTGCTTTTGTTTTTGTCATTCTGTGACTTCCAACTCCACCACTCTGTCTGTGGCCTTGGCTTCTGTGCCCAGAGGGTCTGTCAACTCATTTTTGAGACCCATTGTTACTGACAGCCTCTCTAAACTCCTCCCTTCTCATCTACACATGATATGGACATAATCGTTGCTTTTATATCATTGTTATTGGATCCTTCCTTCTGTATCTAGAGTGTCTTACTTTTCTACTGTGGTTACAAGGCATTCTGACAACAGCAGCTTGAGAAAGAGACAATTTATTTTTGACTCACTGTTGTATGCACAGTACACTGTGGTAAAGTCAAGGCATCAGGAACTTCAAAATAGCTGGTCACGTCACATCCACAGCCAGGAGAAAAAGAGTAGTGAGCGCTCTTGTGCAGCTAGCTTCTTCCTTTGCCTGCAGTCCAGGACTCAGGCCCAAGGAATGATGCTGCCCTTGTTGACACTGAGTCTTCCAACCTCATTAAACCTAATCAAGAGAATCCCCAGAGGCTAATCTAATCCCAACCCAACAGGTGTGTCTGAAGGCTTGCCTCTCTGGTGAATCTAGATCCTGTCAAATTGAAAATTGACCTTAACGGACCATCCACAAAGGGTGACTTATTAAGAGACTTTGGTAAAAATTCATATACATATAATGTATGTAATCTATATACAACAACATAAATATAGTTTAAAATGTTTAATTAGGTAAGCTTTCAGGTATGTGCACCTGGAAGACCCCTGTCACAATCATGAGATGAGCATGTACAGCAACTCTAGAGCCAACTTGTGCTTCATAATCTCTCTCCACCTCCACTTCACTCTCAGAATAATGGTTTTTTCACTACTCAAAGTGTGAGAATTTTCTAGAATACTGAACAAATGGAATAATATAGTAACACATTTTAGCATGCCTTCTCTACTGGCTAGTTTTGTGTCAACTTGACACAGGCTGGAGTTATCACAGAGAAAGGAGCTTCAGTTGGGAAAATGCCTCCACGAGATCCAGCTGTAAGGCATCCCAATTAGTGATCTAGGGGGGAGGTCCCCTTGTAGGTGGTGCCATCTCTGGGCTGGTAGTCTTGGGTTCTATAAGAGAGCAGGCTGAGCAAGCCAGGGGAAGCAAGCCAGTAAAGAACATCCCTCCATGGCCTCTGCATCAGCTCCTGCTTCCTGACCTGCTTGAGTTCCAGTCCTGCATCCTTTGGTGATCAACAGCAGTATGAAAATGTAAGCAGAATAAACCTTTTCCTCCCCAACTTGCTTCTTGGTCATGATGTTTGTGTAGGAATAGAAACCCTGCCTAAGACACCTTTATAAACAACATGATTACTTTAAAATTTACCCATGTTCTAGTGTATGCAAATAGTTCGTTCCTGTTTCCATTTCTTGTGTATGTATACATCTTTTCCCAGTCTGTCTAATCTGTCCCATTGTCTATCTGTCTATCTCTTTGCCAAACCTGCATTTTCATGATTACTAGAAAATTTTAATAAGATACTAAAGTATGTGAAGCTAATCTTCCAGCTCTCTTCTTCCTTTTCAACATTAGCTTTTGAAGGCCATTTGCTTCATTCCCAAGTAACTTTTAAATTAATTGATTAATTTCTAGAAAATGTATGTATAACTGAACTTGACTAAGTATATGGACAACTGCTTTTTAACACCATGCAAGATGGGCATTTGTTCAGCAAGAAGGGCCAGAAAAATTGGATACCCATATGCTAAAAATGTGACCATAAATCCATATCTCACATCATATGCACAACTTAAATCAAGTGGATCATACATCTAAATATAAAGCTCAAAACCACGAAGTCTCTAGGAGAAAAACGTAAGACAAAGCTTAGACCCAAATCACAACCCATAGCAAGAGATCAAATCGATAAATTGGACTTTACCAGACCGAAATTGAACAAGTTCATACTACACACGACTCTTTCAAGAGAAATAAAGAAAGTAAAAAACCAAACAGCAGCTTTGGAAATCTTGTCCAAAATATTATTATGAATAATTTTAGGCCCCAAAATGATAAGCTTAGAAGGGAAATGAGTAGTTTCTTAGAAAGATGAAACTTTCTTGAAACCTGACTCTGGAAGAAGCCAAGGAGATCTGCCCTGAATGCCTGATGCCATTTAGGGGCCCTGTCTCCTTTTACCCACTCACTTGCCCGGCTGAGTTCACCACTCAGTTTGTACGTGTCTATATTTTGCCCTAGAATTACTCCCAGATTAATAAGAGAAAAATTGCCTGTTCCCTTTGTCTACATCTATCATTGTCAGAAGCTATAATGGCAGTTCTGAGCCCCTTGCATTGCAGAGAAATAATATGATTGTGATTTTTATTATTTCTACAGCCCCTCTCCGACAATCTGGCCAAGCAACACTTCCCATGAGGTCATATCTGAAGGGCTCTAACAGAGTGAAACATGGCAGACATGGAACTGGCCAGTGTTCCCCTTCTCCCTTTCCTCCTTCCATTTTTCTGGGTAAACCATTAGACTACATTCTTAAAGCTAGGCATCAAGATTTATTCCTTTATTTGGCCACTGTATTATACATGACTCATTCCTGAGGCTGGTCACCAAGGGCCAGCTATCAAAGGATCATGGGTCAGTAATCGAAATCCCCATTTAGCTACCCTAATGAAAAGACCCAATCAGAACCTACCAGCCCATCCTAGCTCATTCTAGTACAAACCTCCTCTTCCCCAACCCTCTTAAAATCAATGCTTGCAAAGCTATTTGTAGCCAATTCAGATCCAACCACCTTGTTTAATAAAGGATCTCTTTGTGCTTGGTTTGTCACAGGGAATTGGTGTTTGGATATGGTCTATGCCTAATTCAGGGTCCAGAGGAGAGCACCCTCCAGTACACAGGTCCCTCCAATACCCTTCCTGGGCCCTTTCCCTTTCTCAGTCCTGTTTCCCCACCTTCCTTGGGGGTATTCCTCAGTAAATCACAACAACCCAAATCACTGCCCTGAATTTCTTGAGCCCAACCTAAGAAACCGTATGTCCACTAAGTATGCTACAGTTTAGAAGTGGGTTGTCCTTGCCCAAACTCATATAAAAATATAGCTGCCAATGTAGCCCACAGAAAGGGTATGGGACCTGTGGGCATGTGCCACTTGATGCCCTGATGTCTGCAGTAAGGTAAGGCAGCAGGGCCTTGGCCATCACCATGTTCTACAACTCTGCAGAAAGGCTTGCCCAATAAATCTCTCTTCCTTGTAAATCACTTGGACTCGGTGTTTTCTTATGTCTATCATAAAAATAAAACAGTTGGTACTTAAAAGCTTAAGGTTCTAATCCTAGGATAGTATTTCCCAATGGTGAGGCCTTGGGAAAGTCACCTGACCTTACTATACCTTGGTGCCTTTATCTTTATCACATAAGAGTGGGATCTCTATGCATTGGTGAGCATCCATGCTTACACGGGCCGTCTCACCTGCTGAGACCTTACCAGTAAGGTCAACATCTTAAAAATCCTGTGAGTGAGCACATGATCAAGAATCATTTCAATCCTATTAGAAAACCTGTCCAGAGAATATAAAAATGAAGGAACATTCCCTTTATCTGAATCCAACTGTGTTAGTGCTTCTGCTGTGACAAAACAACTGAGGAAAGAGCAAACACTTTGTCACTCTCTCATTAAAGCTAAGCTGCTTTCTGTGTGGTAGCAAAACAAGTCTTCCCAGGACCAAGGGTCTGATAAGGCCATCCTCTGCTACATATGCGGCTGGAGCCATGGGTCCCTCCATCTGTACTCTTTGGTTGGTAGTTTAGTCCATGGGAGCTCAGGGGAGGGGGGTCTGGATGGTTGATATTGATGCTCTTCCTATGGAAAAATCCACATTTTTTTAATGTCCTAATTTTTTTTTAAAGAAGGTCTAAATTTTTCTACAGGCCAACAGTAGCTGCTGGTATAAGAAATAGTGTCATGATCATAGTCACAAAAGAAGTAGTAAATGACCAGTAATGGGATAAAAAGATGTGTTAAGATCTCTATGAAGAAAGTGAACTACTTTACTACAGGATGAAGACAGTGAAGGTTTGAAGTTTTAGAGTAGCAATCCATGTCTCTGAATTGCAAGACTTAATCTTTAAAGATGTTAATTAGAACAAGCATAACTAATATTCTCATAGACTCTTATCCATAATCTCAGTGACAATTTTAACACTTAATGAGCTGTGTATATGGAACAATTTGTCCAACAGAAAGAGTGGACTTTTACCATGATTTTTGACAGTGAATCAAAACCCTAGAATAATTGAAATAGTGTGCTGTGATATGGGTGTTTAAAGACAAATATACCCATGAAATGTAATTGGATAAAAGAGAATATGTATGAACTCTATCTATATTTGAACTCTATATTATATGTGTAGTAGCGGTATATCATATGATTCAAGAATATATTCTCTCACATAGCATAAATCTTGGAAACAATATGAACTCCAGGCATAGAATTATTAGGGCTCTGGACCCATTTCTTTTCTCTTCCATTCACCCTCCTCCTTTCTCTCTCTTACCTCCTCTTTCTGCTCCTCTCCTCTCCCTTCCCTTTCTCTTTGCTCTACCTTCCTCTGCCTTGTTGGTTTCACTCTTTGACTCTGTTTCCATTTGGTGAAATGGAATTTATCAAGCCAACCAAAAAAATCTATTTAAGACAATATAGTTTATAAATTATGACTGGTAAAAGGAATTAAAAAAATCATTTCCTTCATGCACGGAACAAAAATTCTCTTCTTCAGGGAAGTTGGTCTGGCTTAAGCCATGTACTCATTCATCTCGGATCCAAAGCTCTGACAAAGGAAAAGTCATGTGACCTTTGGTTTATGCTGGATCCTGTAGTAACCACAAGGAATTCATCCCGATCAGAATTTTCCTCTTAGAAGATGGGTTGAGCTTCTCTCAATCAAAGTAGCTCTTAGGAACTAGGCTGGCTGCAGGAACAAACTTAGGATCTTATAGGAAAGAGGGGACAGGAGGAGTCAAAGTCAATGGGCAACCAATTGGCTAGCAATTCAGTGAAGATGGGGTTAAAGACTATGAGGTTGCAATGGAATAAAGAGTTCATTTAGGTCCTGTACCCATATGAGGAGATCATCTCCTTCTCTCCTGGAACAGAAGTGTCTCTGATTCTGAGCACATCAACCAAGAGGAGGCAGAAGACTCTGAAAGGAGGTCAGGGCTTCTTTCATTGAGATGATCACCTGGATTGGTCTATCTGGACATTACCTTGATCTCTCTGACATTTCCACACACTTCTCTTCCTTCCCACTTTCCTTCAAGCCTTACCCACACTTACCACTCTTTTCTCCAAGTGGCTGCCACTAAAATTTATCTCTATGATTTCAAAATGGCTTTCACAGCCAATCTTCTGGGATTGGGCCGTTGAATTTCTGTTGTGGATCAGATATAAAGTGCACCCCTGAGGAGCTTCTTGTGATGGAAGAATGATCCTCGGCTGCTGAGGTGATTTTAGAAGTGGTGGAAAGTTTGAGAGGTAAGGACTCTCTAGAGGAAGTGAGTTGTTGGGTGACATGGGTGACATGCCTTTGAAGGAAATGTGTTGTGCATGGACCACCCTGTTCCTCTTTGCTTCTGTGCTCTATTGTGTATCCCCACCACGCTATTGTGTCTCATCACATCCTAAAAGCAATAGAACCAGACAACCATACATTAAAAACATCAGCTGAAATTAATCTTTCCCCCTTTAAATCACTACTCTCAGATAATTCTCATGCTCCACTCTGACACATGCTGGTGCACATGTGCGCGCGCGCACACACACACACACACACACACACACACACACACACACACACACACACACAAGCTGACATAATCACATTCTCGCAATCTGCTGAGGAGTTCCGTGAAAGGCACATTCTGCTGCAGTATTTACTTACTTCTATTTCCTCAGGTCCATTCTTTACTTTGTAAACGTCTTTACCTGGCAATTTAAGCAATAAAGATTCCATACTTCTATGCTATCCTAATCAGCTTTAATTGTCAACTTGACCCAGTTTAGAGTCGTCTGAGATGAAAGTCTCTTTGGAGAGATTGCCTAGGTCACGATGACCAAATATCTGAGCAAACAAGTTAAGGAAAGAAGAATTTATTTTGGATCATATTTTTTGAGGTTGCAGTCCATCACTGGGGAGGGCACAGTGAAGCACATCAGTCACATCACCTCATCTAGTTTCCTTGGCCAAAGCCTATGGGAATGGAACCACCCACATTCAGAGTAACTTGTCTCTGTTTGACCCTCCCTGAAAAAGTCCTCCCAGACATACCTAAAGATGAGTTTTACTAATCTCTTGGGTGTTTCATAATCTCATCGAGTTGACATCAGAGATGTCTTCCCACCAGGCTTGGCTGTGCAGCCATTTCTCTCTACCATTTCACTTTGGAAAAGGGACAGTTTGCAGCCATTGGACCCAAGCGTCTGTTTGGGTCCCGAGCTTCCAAGCTTTTTATCAGTCTCAGGACTGCACCCTGCCTCCGTGGTGAGCCAGTTTAGCCTTGATCCTCATTGCTTCTTCTATATCCCCCAGGATTTTCTCTTCCTTCAGGCCTGTCACAATCTCTCTTCTCAAAGGATTTGTAAGCAATATTAGGTTCCCTTTTCCCAATGCAGAACTGGAGAAAAGACAGATTAAAGCTAGTCTGAGATCCAGTAATCACTTGCTTTGAAGGAATCGAATTTTAATAAGTATTTTGATTTGTTTATAAATATCACTTTAACAACTCTTTTGAGGATTTAGATAAATTCCCATCATATGTCATTATAGAAATGGTGTTACATACAGAGCTTCCTCTAGCCGCTCCCCATTTGTTGACTAACTTTATTTTTGTATCATGGATGATAATCATGGCAAAGTCTGGCAGTGTCCAGAAAGTCACCAAACACTAGTATTTACAAGACAAGGGAAATATTACAAGTAGTCACTTTTATACTTCTGCCTAATCTTTAATGAGAGCAAACAGAAAAATGCTTACAGAACCTGGAGAGGAGTGTGGAGACTATAAGTCTGTGCTCGCATCCCTGAAAGGACACAAGCAATCCTGAGAGTCCCAAGCAACAGGGACAAGCCTTTATCTTCAAAAGTAGCAACATACATTCTCATTGATTGAATTCTTCTCTCACATGAGAGAAACCAACCATAATGTTCACAAAACTTAAAGTTTGTTTTTCAACTTGTGGGATTGTAAAATATTGAGGATCTACTGAAGCTGATGTTGCTGGAAGATCCTGGCAATATCATCTCAAAGACCATACACCAGCCCAAGCATAGTGAGATTCTGTCTTTAAAATGTAAGAAATAAAATGTACAGAGATAATACTTACCCTTGAAATGTCTCTGAGGAAAAAGAAAGTGAAAACTCATTTTTATTGAAGGATTGTAATACACCTTTTATTGACATCTTAGAAACATCTAAACAGACTTGGATGTGTCTGCACAATCCTCTGCTTGAGACTAGGACAGAGCACTGAAGAGAACCAGGTCAGGCAGCATAGGCTACCTCAGAAACACCAACACACAGAAAACAGGAAGGTCACATATAATCTGCATGTGTAAGGTGCCATCTAAAGTCACATACAACGTGCAAAGGCAAGGTACCATCCACTGACAAAGTTCTAAGAGAATCGATAGTAGTTTGCCTTAAAAAAAAACAAACAAACAAAAAACAAAATAAAACACAACAAAGGCTTTGGAATGTCTAGAAATTAAACCAAAGTGCTAGACTTTAAGCTCCAGGCTCACTTTCTAAATTATATTTAGGAACAGTCCAGACACTTAAGTGGATAGATTATTAAAACCGTAGTTTGAAGCTGATGTGACTAGATTCCAAAGGGAAATGCTAACCCGGCGAGAAAGCGTGTATGGATTTAAAACATTTTTTAAAAAGTATTTCTGTGAAGTTCGTTGACATGGACAAGATTACTTATTTAGGCATGAGCAGTGCTGCAGTAATCTGGCCACCGTGCTAGCTGAGGACAGTCTAGTTTGACTAATACATCACCAGGAAGTGACAAGCTACTGCCCTGATGACTGTCTAGAGAAAGGCTGATGGAAAGGTCACAGCTGGCTGACACCAGCATGAAAATATCTGATCTTAGGTTTTTGTGCAATGGACTGACTACTCTGAATGAGCAATTTCTCATCTGGTATTTTACCTAAGTCAACTAATATAAATGTACCACAGTTACTACTTAGGACAAATGAGGCTTTCCAATCTTAGCTAAAGGCTTAGGAAAATTTCTAATGTATTATCTTCATACCCTCACAGCTAGATACAACTAGCAGAGGTTAATTCCAATTGGCATAAATCACAGATTAAAGTGTACTTGAAATGTGCAGTGGTGTGTGTGTGTGTGTGTGTGTGTGTGTGTGTTATGATGAAACCAGTCATTATTTCTAAGATTCTCTCTTTAATGCATTCAGAGTTGTTATTTGCCTGTGGCCATGTCTACTTATTGAGAACTACTGAACAGTTCTGAAAAGCTTAAAGGGTTTTCACACTAAACCGAGTTCATACAGCATGGTTACTTTCCAACTACGAAGGTATCTTCCCTTTGGGGAATATACTTTATTTCTGTAACTTCATCTCCAAAAGCCAGTGAACCTGAGCTCTTTTTAGTATGCACAACAACAACAGCAGCAACACCCAGGAATCATCTCAGAAGTGACACTCTCAAATAACCCTTGGGTTTGACTCAGAAGTGAACTTACACCCTGTCACTATGTTTTCTGATGTTGCCATACATCATGATTGGGGTGAAGGGGGGGGCTATGGGGATGTGTTGCTCTAGATTAGGTTCTTTCCCTATTCTAAAGATTAAGAGTTAAGGGACTGTTTTTAAAGGGTTCTAAGCCATGATTTCTTCAAAGTCTGACAGCTGCCTCATCTGCTCAATCTGCATAGAATGCCTTCGAAGGAGTTTCTTTTTACTTCTCAAGTCAACTCTCTTTGGTGAATTTGGAGCAACAGGAACCATAGATTTTAAGCCACTAGCAAGTGGGGAAGCTGGTTTGCTGCTGGCTCTAATATCTGGGATAGGTGGATTTAAATTCACATTTAAAGGGGGCAGAAAGCCTGGCCTCGTGTGAGCAATGCGGTCGAGTAAGAGAGTTCCAGAACCTCTTCTTTCTAGGAGATGAGGTGGCCGGCGGCGAACTGAGGTGGGAGATGTGCTTGGTACAGCATCCAGGGACTCCCGGGAGCCATGGAAAAGAGACAAATGGGAGCTGTTGAGCTTCTTCCTATCTAAAGGTCCTTTGCCTGACTCAAGGGACATAGAGTTGGGTGGGTCACCCACTGGCTGTATGTCTAAGTCATAGAGGTCATTTTCCAACAGCTTGAGAGATGCTGGGTCTTTCAGAGTTGAGGGTCCTTGTGGACATATCCCACTCTTTTCTTGGTCAAGAGGAAGTGTTCCTCTCCTGGCTAGGCGTGGATGGGGAGCCTGGCCTTTCTCATAAGCTGCTTTCCATGAAGCTGGTGTTGACGCTGAAACCTTCAGAACTTGTTCCTGGACTGTGGGGAAGAGGGTAGGGTCTTTACTGTCAATGCTGTTGGTTCTGGAGAGGGGCCCCCTTTTAGGGAAGGTCATGTCAGTGATGCTCCTGATGACCTCATTGTCTGTGCTTGTGCCATGGGTCTCATCCTGGCGTGTGGCGGCAGCCAGCACAGAAGGGGCAATCAAGCCCCAGGGTTCAGACTGGAGTCGTTTCAATTGGGGCAAACGGGCCCTTTTGAGGCTAGACACTTTCCTGGTGGGTGATCCAGGCTCATTAAGGACCTTAGAAGTATTACAGCCACTTTGGTGTCCTGTCTGCAGGATGAAGAAGTCATCATCCTTTTCACTGGGTGGAGAAGCCAGGTCAGAAGTCTTCAGCTCAACATCAGAAGGAGTTGCACACAGTGGTGGTGACTGTCTATCTTCCACTTTGGGTGATGGAGGGACATTGAGATACTGCTTGGTGGTTTTGGTGCCTGAAGATGATTTGTCTGTTGTTATAATAATCACTTCCTTACCTTTGGCTTTGCAGGCATCAAGGAGATGCTTCAGTGCATCCTTGTCATCTGCATTTATTGCATAAACCAGAGCTGAGGCCCCAGTTCGATCCTCAAGACTGGGGTCTGCTCCATTTTCCAGCAGTAAGGACACCACTTCTCCCCCAGCCCTTCTGATGCAAGCATGGATGAGTGCAGTCTTACCAGACTTATCCTGGATATTGGGGTCTGCCCTGTTGTCCAACAGATACTTCACCATCTTAGACTTGCTAATGCTTTGCTGGTCCACGTGTTTGGTAATGCATGCCACCATGAGAGCTGTTTCTCCTTTGTCATTGCTTTCATTGATGTAAGCTCCCCCTTCTAAGAGGAGTCTGGTCAACCGAAGCCTCCCTAGCCACACAGCTTTTAAGAGAGAGTTTCCATCAGTCCTCAACTCAGTGTCATCATCCATCATGGTGTCTATAACTTAGGGTCTCTGAGCCACAGGGGCTATCAGACCTAGCAAGAGAAGAAAGAGGGAAATCATTAATTTACTGCTATTCTATGCAGAATGATTATTTCAAAGTCTAGGTACAATCATATCCCGGCCTTATTCTAAGCTATGTTGCCTGAACATATCTAATGCCTAAGTGAGTTCCCTCTTCTATAATGGGGATGAAAATAGTAATAACTTACCTCCTAGGGTTATTCTGAAGATTCCTTCAGATAGTGTATATGAAACACTCTGCCAGGGGCTAGAGCACTGGCTCAGCAGTTAAGAGCACATGGTACTTTTTCAGAGGACCCTGGTTTGAATCCCAGAACCTACTTGGTAGCTCACAGTAATCCATAAGTCCAGTTGTTCCAGAGAGCCCAATACCTTCTGACTTCTATGGGAACCAGGTATACACCTGATATGGATACATACATACATAAAGGCAAAAACACTCACACACATAAAATAAAATGAAGAAGTCTAAAACATAGGTAAAACACCCACAAACATACAACCACCTGACCATATGAAAAGCAATTAGCAAAATGTCAAGCAAACAGTAACTATTTTTAAAATGCAAGATATGGTTGCGTTGACTACTCCATCAACACAAATATAGAAATCTAAGTTCCCTTAGGAAATAAACATTCATATCTGTTTTATTTTTCACTGTTGGATCCTTGGCATTTAGCAGTGATTCACATATAATAAGTAGGCTACTTCACAAATAATTATTAAAGGCATTGTTATTGATGAGCATTCGAAAAGCTATTAGAAAATACACCAACATGTTGATTGTTATTCTAGGTAATAATAAGCCTAGGGAGGGATTCAATTTTTTTCTTTTTGTTGTGTTCCTAAAATAAATATGTATCACTATGATCATCGAAAGAAAGCTGCAACAAATATATAAAATAAAATCACTGTAACTATCCTTTTCCAGGCTCTAGTGCCCACTTTCCCAGCAGATGTCAGAATTCTAATTTACAAATAGGGATAGATGGGCATGTCAGCATCTATGCCCTGGCCAGCCTGTGGGTACCAATTACATTGACTGATGTCTGCAACAATGACCTTTCCATGTGGACATTCTGGGTATTCAGCTCCTATTGAACTAGTGACCTGTAGCTTCCTCCTTATCTGACCCACAGCAATCTTTCTCTTCCAGTACCACTCAAAGCCATGGCTTCTGAGCTTCTTGTTTATTTATGGAATTAGAAGGCAAAGCTTTATTGGCTAAAGTTGAAACATAGATGGACAGTTAAAATAAACATTAATCCACAAGTCATACAAATCTCAGTCATACAAGGAGGAGGACCTGAATGCAATCACCATAACCTATTTCTAAAAAAATGGACATAGTAAAGCACAGTTGTAACACTAGAAATGGGGAGATAACAACAGAAGGCTCTCCAAGGCTTGTGGCCAGCCATCCTAGCCTAATGGGTGAACCTCAGCTCCTAGTGAAAGACCTTGTCTCAAAAATAAGTCTCCTTAGAAATAATATCCAAGATTGACCTGTGCCTCTTCACACTCATGGACACATGTCAACATGCACACACCATCATCACCATCACCACCACATTAAGAGGAAGAGACTCCATTCATCCATCCTAACTCCTGAAATCACTCTCCTTTAAAAGTAACAGCATCAACAGCCATGTCTATATCTCCCTGCTTCAGTGTGATGCACCATACAGAAGATGCTGGGTCTAACCTCCTGCCACTGTGCATATATGTTTCTATGAGAGGTTGCTATATCGACATGTCTATATTTTCATCTCCTTCCTCATCTCATCCCCCTTTCCTTTAATACCCTATTGATCTTTATCCCCTTCCTCCCCCAATCTTTGTGTGTGTGTGTGTGTGTGTGTGTGTATGTGTGTGTGTGTGTGTGTGTGTGTGTGTGTGTTTCTCTCTCACTTTCCTGCTATTATAAAAATCTCCTTAATGGTGAGCTACATATGATGGCTGTGTTCAAATCTTGAATTATTCAATATTCAATAAACTTCTTAGTCTCCATGCTCTGGAGTCCAAAAGCAGAATTTCCAAGCATTAACCAATGAAAACACTACTCCTCGTTTCATCACAGAAGCCCAGCTTCCTCTGATCCCAGCTCACCTTCCAGAATCATCCCCTGCAATGCCAGCTCTTCTCACATTCTGCCTACCTTAAAATGTAACTGTTTCTTAAATATGCCCACTATCCCCCCTCCTGGCACTGCTCTTATTTCTAACTATGAGGACTCCCTGCTCTTCTTTAATTATTCATCATCCTCCAAGCATCAGCTCAAATGTTACTTCCTTTGTAATCAAGAGAAAAATCAATCAAGGTCCAAGAAAGAAAGTTGAGTAAAATTACCATGACTCATATCTAGACTATATAAAGAACTCCTCCAAATCACTTCCTCCAAAAAAAGATACACAAATGACCCATGAGCCCTACGAGATCATCAAAGGTACTCAGCCTCATTACTACTATAAGAAAATCAAATCAAAGCACAGGGTACCACTCAATGTTGCATAGAATAGTAACCCAAAGGATGCAGGAAGTCAGAGCCCATCAAGAACCTGCTAGAGTATAAATAGCTGCCACTATACTAAACTAAAGTCTACATCCTCACCCAGTATCCCATGCCTAGGTTGATACTTGTGGTAAGCTATAAACTGTGGCTACAAAATCCTCTTGTCCTGGTATATGTGTGAAGAGTTGGCCAGGAAAATGGACAAAATAGCACTGTCACTTTTTAGTAAAGCCTTCATAGGCCTTGAAGCATCTATATTTTCCCTCTTGGACCCAGCTGCTTTAGGAGGAAGGTTGGGCTATCCTACCAGAAATGTCTGCTAACTTCTTGAATGTAGGTGAGACCATTTCATACCCCAAATACCTCTCAGATAATTGCAACTAAGTAAACCAGCCAATAAACTAAGAGGAGAGTTGGAGAAAGAATTCTCTCTTCTGAGGTATTTTGTTGTTGTTGTTGTTGTTGTTTTATTTTTGTTTTTTGTTTGTTTTTGCCTTTAAAGTACAAGAAAAGATACTGTTAATTAATATGATTTTTGTCTCTGTTCATTTATTCACCATCAAACATAGTCTGTATACTGATGTCAGGTATGAAGATAAAGAGATTATGGAAAGCAGACATTTACAATTTAGAAGAAAGATAATAGTAATAACTTTTATGTTATGCTTGCCATGTAACAAGCAATGTGCTGAGTAATGACAATACTTTTATACATTGCCACTTAATCCTTACAACAATAACATGCAATGGACAGTAACATTGTCCCTTTCTTAAACTGAATTTTAAACTGGGTGTCGTCAGGGAGATAAAGCCACTTCTCTAAAGCCACCTAAGTAGCAGGTTTCAGGGTTAGAATTTGAATCCAGCAGTCTCACCTCAAAGTCCATGTTCTCAGCCTCTGTGTGAAATAATTGTAATTTGATGTAGTAATTCCAAGAATAGAGGACGAATATTCTGCAGGGAGAGATGAATACTATGAGGAACTAAAGGTACAGACTAGGAAAGGATTGTTAATGAACAAACAATTGGGATAGCCCTTGAAAAGGGTGGATGGGAGTTTCTTGAACCAAAATATGGAAGACATTACACCTAGGGCTATAAAAGAAAAGGTAGCATAGCAAGCACAAAAAACTTAAAGAGCCTTGTGGTAGATAGTCAGGGGTGAAGGGGTACAAGCATTGGTGGTGAGATAACTAGTGGGACCGGCAACACCCTTTAGACTGTTGTCCTGAAAGTAGATGCTGGTATGTGGAAACGTCCAAGAGTGGAGAGGTGTAATAGAAGAGGTGACATAATCGTTGGTGAGAGGGTGGGAATGGATTGGAAGCACTGTAGGAGCCTGTGGAGCTGAAGAGAACTGGTGATACCACAGTACAGAGGCTGAGGCCAAGTGAAGCTGGAGAAAATCAGGAAGGCGGAACTGGCCAGTGATATATTTGATGGGAGAGTCAACCAAAACCTGGGGATTTGTTTACTTGAAATGTGTCTTCTATTGTCCCCACAAAGTGAATGGTAAGCAGACCTCATGCTGAGAAGACAGGGCACTTACTGGGTCTCTAAACCTACATCTCTCACTGGAAACAGCTAATACGTCCTCTGAATTTTGAAATCCTATCACCTTGACTACCCTATGGGCTGTTATTTTATCTTTAAAACATAACTCTATGCTGGGTCAATAAAGCACTTGCCTTCCAAACATGAGGACCTGAATTTGGGACCCAGAACCCCTATGAATAAGAAGGGTATGGTGGAATGCACTTAGCAGCCCAGTGCTGGGGAGGCAGAGACAGAAAGATCTCTGGGGTTCCTCGAATATCCGGGCTAGCACATTTAAGGATTTCCAGGCCAAAGACAGATGCTGTCTCCTGAGCTGCCCACTACACACACCTCTCTATGATCCTTTAGATTTTAGCTTATTGTGTAATGTCTGATTGGCATGACAGAGTAACAGTGCGTACCATCTTTGTCTTGAAGTCTTTCTGTTATTTTGTTGTCCTTGAAACTATAGAATTATGTCTCTTGTAAGTTTGGAAGCATTACCTTGTTCAATCTTCATGATTTAAAAATAGGAACTAAAAATGATAGGCTTTGAGCCATTTCCTCTTTGAACCAAGAATCATTCATTACCACATCTTTCTAAGTCTTTGGTCTGAGTATTTCAGACCATGTCTACAAATTAAAGGCCTGAGAGCCATGTGGCTCACAGTCATCATGCCATGTTTGACTGGCAGGACATTTTTAAATGTTTTTAGGTTTGTTTACTTTGTTTTCAGTGCATGAATGTTTTGCTTGACTCTGTGTCTGTATACCATGTGCATGCCAGGTACCTAAGAAGGTTAGAAGAGGGTGTGGAAGGGCTGTGAGGTGACATAGGGTTGAGAATAGAACCTGGGTCCTCAGCAAGGACATGTCTTCTCAACTGCTGAGCCATCTCTTCAGCCCTTGGCATATTTTAATTATTGTATTTGAATATGTTGAGGAGGATTACTCAATACTCAGCATGAGAAAAACCCTATCATTCTCTATAGTCTTACAAGTAGAGTCATTCATACATTTGTGACTCACTTGGGTCATCTAGGGTCAAGGGTTTGCACAAAAGCAAAAGGCCATCATGCCTTTGCTTTGCCATTTCTCTCCCTTCCTACTGCTGACCTCTTCAAAGCTGTTAGAAGTCTCAAATAAAACAATAAATGCAGACGCTTTTCTCCACAGAAAGTTTAAGGTGCATATGGTCATGTGAGCCATCATAAATTGCTTTGGTAAAGATGTGATGTCAGACTATCATTCACTTCATGGCTACTCTCTTCAGTCTCAGGTCCAACAACTTTCCAGTTATCATCACTCATTTGTCATATAAGCAGTTATTTTAATAATCTAAGAGAGATTATGCAAAAGAAAAAGGTCTATAGATTATTTGTGAATATTTTTACAATTATTAATGCCTTACTGAAATGGCTTAGGTAAATTTTGCTCTTCCTGATCCAAAGCAGGCATCTAGGACATTTTAATAAACATTTTATAGTTATTTGTTTCTACCTATAGTTTCATCTTGTTTCCCCTCTACTTTTTCAACTACTATGGAGTAAGCCTGGTATCTGGTGACTCTTTAAAGATGGTTTTGAGATCATTTGAACCAAAATAGAATATAACTAATATAAATTTACTAGGTTGATTCAAAGTTAGTTTAGAAGCCACATGTTAATACTATCTAAATATGTTCAGTGCTGAAATTGCCAAAATCCACACTCCTAAGGAAGTGCCAGTCCCAGGCAGAAGGGCTACAAAACAAAGATGCCAAGAGCTGTCTAGAATTTCAGCTTTGTTGCTAGGTAAGTACATAAGACATTGGAATTCAGGCCAAGGGTCCTTCTGCCAAATGAGTAGAATAACTCCAAGTCCCAACTACTTCACAGTGTTGTTATAAGGATCAAATGGTAGGCAATATATGAAGGTCCTGCAAGAAGTCCTGCTTTAAAAATCCCAAATGGTTATTACACTGTATTAATCTTGTCACACACCCCATCCATTGGGCCTTGCCCTGAACCCAAGTATAATAGTATTGTGCATGACTGCCTTTTACACCTACCTGTTCCTTTCTCACTAATTCCACCAACCACAATGAAAATTCAATGAACGTGAACACATACACACACACACAGAGAGAGAGGGGGGGAGGGAGGGAGGGAGTGAGGGAGGGAGGGGGAGAGATTCTGCCAGGGAACCACTATCCTAATGCTAACATTTTTAATTCATTATTTATTT
>NC_034599.1:83774768-83778086 GCF_900095145.1 Mus pahari
ATAGGGAACTTTTGGGATAGCATTTGAAATGTAAATAAAGAAAGTAATAATAAATAAATAAATAAATAAATAAATAAATAAATAAATAAAAACAAGATTCAGTCTGCTGTAACAGTCCCTGTTTGTATAAACTTGGACAAGCTTCTTAGTCACTCTTGCTTCATTTTTTCTCGACTGGAAAATGGGAATAAAAATAGCATACAAATAGAACTATTATGGCATATAAAATTATACAATCTATATAGAGCGTTTGGCACCGGGTGTTGGCATGTGGTAAGCGACTTATAAAAGATAAGTACTTTGGAAAGTTTGGATACACCCTCCCAAACAGAGGAGGCCACTTTGTTTAGCTGCAGCCTTCCTAGAACCTTGGAAGGATACCTTTGCACTCCGCCCCTTCCTTTTGTAGTCACAGGAAGCAGTTAGAAGACGATTAAAAACTGAACTTCACAAATATTCGTCTTTGCGGTTCAAGAGCCCCATTTTGCCAAACCCAGGGAGTCACCGCCCACCATGCAGAGGTAGCTGTGGGGGAGCTAAACAGAGCCTCTGGCTCAAAGCTGCCTGGGGGGGGGAGGTGGGAGGGGACTCTGTCCGAAGTGCTGAAACCCGGGGTGCGGCTGTGCCTGGTGTATGGGAGTCCATTGCGCTATCAGTGTCTTTGGGTCTCTTCCTGAGGACTGATTATGGGTGGGGGTGGGGGAGTCAATTGAAGTCAGAGCCGTAAATGCTCCTCCCATCATTGCTCAGAAATTCTCAGACACATACACTTTACAATTTTGTGAACATTTTCAGAATCACACTTTGTCATTGCCCACTCCCCACAGGTTTATGCAAAAAACGTAAGGCTTTGCTCCGGTTTTAGTTCCTCTAAAAACCCAGACGCCCAACAGCCAGCCCCAATCTGTAACCATTTCCGACAAAAGTCCCTGGCTCCTACGCATGTCATCCCCACGCGTTAATGCAAATATATATATTTTTACATTAAATCCTTCCATTCCAGTCTCCCACAATTTCCTGTGATAAAAACAGGATCTCTCCTACCAGCCCCGCCTCCTGCCCTGGCTAGAAAACGCAGACTTACTTCTGGGGAGACTCTAGTCTCACCTAGGTGACCAGCAGAAAGCCTTTGAGGTGCACTTAACCAGTGGGGAGGCTTACCTGCTTACCCAGAGATGCTACCTCGGTCCGGGACTTGGACAATGCCATCACTTCCACAGTACCTCCTCCTGCGGCTCCAGGTTGGCTCCAAGAGGGCTCTGCCTGTCTGAAGCAGAGCCAGAAGCTGAACTAGCTCTGTCCTCGTGGATGCCGTTGAATGACTTGCTCAGAACTTCTTTAAGGGCCACAAATGAAATCTCGGTGCCAATTATTCGAATCACCCTGATCTTCCAACTTGTGGCGGCCAAGGAGAAAGAAGTGTTTAATAAGAGAAAGAAGTATTAAAGAAATGTGAGGGTGCTCCCTAGATTGCAGCTTCTAGCTGCAGAGCTCCTGCGCAGCCCAGTCCTGCATCTTGGCTTCTGCTGGCTGGCTCCACTGCTGCCCGCTGGCGCCCGAGAAAGGCTCTCCAGCCGGGAACAGAGAGGGCTGTGTGGGTGGGTGTGAGTGAGGAAGCTGGAAGGAGGGGGCAGTGAGGGTGGGGGAGGTGCCTACCTGCCCCTGTGGGGAAAGGAGCCACTGCCCCGCCCTCTTGTCCCTAGTTCTCGTTGGAAACAGACTTGCTCAACAACTTGGCAGGAGCCTTTGAGCCCCTGATGTTTGCGCAAGTGGAGAGTGTATTCCTTGGGGTCTGGAGAAACGGACCTTTCCAAAGTCTGTCACCGGTAGGGATTCAAACTCGTGTGCTTTGCTTTTCCTATGGCTCTGCCTACTTCAGATTTCCTTGATAAACTTGCGATCTCAGGATGACAGTCCACAATGAGAGAATCTGATTTTTTTTTGTGATGGCTCCCACATGGCTACTTCTGGATTGCATCAACTCCAACCTTTAACCCACCTCCTTCCTACTTCTATGACTTCCCATGGAGTCAACACTAACAATTTTTGTTATCTTTTAACTAAATTCATGGCTAATTATTCAAAGCACAGTGCCTCCTTCCTCTGAGCCCTGTAGACTCCTTTCCCCACTAGTCAGCTTCCCAGAGGTAAGTTGGATTTTCTTCTAAATTTCATGCACACATAGCATTGATTTATCCTACCCCAAAATGTCCTACTTCTTGACATAATTTTAGTAATTTCTATACTTCTTAAAAATTATCTCGTTTATATGTTCAATGTTCCAGCACAAAGTTTCAAAGTATTGCCTTGCCATTTTTATTATGTGTCTATGTATTATGTATGTATGTATATATGTATGTATGTATGTATGTATGTCTCTGACACTGTTCCAAGAAAGTCCTCTTTGATTTCCTAATACTTTCTGTTGGCATTGTCTATCACTTCACTTTTACTTATTTTAAAACCAAACTTATTAGATAGCTATCAATTTTACTGATCTTTTAAATGGATCAATATTATTTCCTACTGTGCCTTTATTAGTCAGTGGTTCCATAATACTACACAAGGAAGTTTCCATTCAGTCCCCATAATTTTTAATGACTTAAGTTCTGTTTATGGAGTCCCTTTAATCACAGTAAAAGTTAGTATAGTCACTTCTACATTTCCCATCCTGCTAAGTCAGACTTTCTACCCCAGAATCTCAACAGTGTTTCTTTCCCTAAATGTTTCCATGGTTTGTGACTATTATATTTATGCAAAGGAGTAATGCAGAGGTTAGACGCCAACTGTTCCACACCACCTCTGAAAAATCCATTCCTCCATTCCCTGATTTAGCAACAGTGCTGCTGTAGGGTTAGAGGTTGGGGCTAAGGTCTGCAAACTCTACTTGCATAGTCTATTCTTTTTATGCAAGCATACTGCTGCATTCAGGTTATTTATGTAAGAGTAGTTTATTCTACTCCTATGAATAAAATGGTGCTTGTTAGAGATAGCTGATCATTCATTGAGTGATACCAACCTAAAAGGACTGCCAACATTCCAGTTTCCCCCTCAGAAACATTTCAGTTATTAACATGGTTATCTATTCATTGAGAGTTCCTTAGACGACCCTCAAAAACAATCTATGCATCATGGATTTTTAAAAGGATAGATGATTTTTATTTTTACCTTGGTTGAGTCAATTTTGAGTAGTGTGTATTTGATTAGAAAAAAATAGACCGCCGGGCGTGGTGGCACACGCCTTTAATCCCAGCACTTGGGAGGCAGAGGCAGGTGGATTTCTGAGTTCGAGGCCAGCCTGGTCTACAAAGTGAGTTC
>NC_034599.1:83778241-83781276 GCF_900095145.1 Mus pahari
TTATCCTTTCACAATTACTCATCTTTGAACTGAATCTTTTGCCCCCATTCATCACACTAATGTCCTGTACTCACACATTACCTTTGCTACCTGTAACTAATATTATTTCGCTGTCATTGAATTGTTTGACTTACATAATTTCCATTTTATAGTCTACTTATATGGACATTTCAAAAATATTCAATAAGCACTTTCCCTAAGTTTCTATGGAAAAGTGGCATTTTATGTGTAAATGTGTAGCTGTATCCTTTCCATTTCTGTTATGCACCATAAGGCAGTAGCCGATTGACTAAGAGCACATATCATGGAGACAAATGGCCTGCATCTGAATCCCAGCTCTATCCTTACTAACAATGGGATCTCTGGTGGAAAAACAACAACAACAACAACAACAACAACAACAACAACAACAACAAAACCCTGAACTTCTTCATGCCCCAGTTTCCTGTTGTGTAAAATAGAATAAATTACTGTGTCTATGTGTGTCAGTATTTCTGTTAGCATTTACTAATATTTTTAAACAAATTTTAAAAAATAGTATCCCAGGATATTTGAAAGATTTTTTTCTGGAAAAAAAAATCGTTGAATCTGGATTATAATGACCTCATTTGCCCTCCTTGGTATGCTTAGATTCAGCTATGAACAAGACAAACACATTGTCTGCTTTTCCAGATGGGACCTGCTGAAGCTACCTGAGCTTTGTTTATGGAATTCTCCCACCTCCATAAAAGTTTGTACAGTTACTCCTACATTTCCTGTCTTGCTAAGAGGGGCTTGTTCTCTCTCTCTCTCTCTCTCTCTCTCTCTCTCTCTCTCTCTCTCTCTCTCTCTCTCCCTCCCTCCCTATGTGCATGTATGTGCATTTTTTCTATTCTAAGCTCTCAATGTCATATGTGTCACTATGAAACAAAGGCTCTTTGCAAAGTACTCTAAATCTGCTTGTCAGCAAGTAATGCAGCCCCTTCCTCATGCTGGAATTGGAACCAGTTGATTAATCACAACAGCAATAACAATGCTTTAAAATTAATTACTAATAAAGAAAATACAATTTTAATTATATTGCTGGTCCCCTCCAGCCAAAAGCATTAGACCATGGGGTCTGTCAATTCTCTTTTTTTTTTCCCCTGTGTGCTATTTGAGCCCTATAGACTGTGCCTATATCTTGATATGTCGTGCCTGCTTTCCTCTAGCAGTTTTACAATTTCAGGTTTTAGAAGACACTTCAAACTGACTTTTCTGCAGGATGAAAGATCTAGCTCCCATCTCACTCCTTTCTACATGGATGTGCTTTCTTCCCCAACACAACTTGTTGCATCTTTTTTCCTACGGTGTTTCAACACTTTCCTCAAAGATTAGGTGCCTGTGGCCACGTGGGTTTATTTCTGGTCATCTGTTCTATTCCGCTGTTATATGTGTCTAGTTTTGTGCCATGATGTTGACTGTGGCTCTGTAATATAATGAATGAGTAGGCATTGAGATGAATCTACCACTACTCTTTCTGCATGGATTGTTTTGTCTTTTTGGTATGTTTCACTATGAACTTTCAGACTGTTTTTGCAGATGCTGTTAGAGTTTTGACTGAGAACTTCAACAAATACATAGATTTCTTTAAGTGATGCAGCCATTCCATAATATGAATTCGACCAACCCATGAGCAAGGAAGGTCTTTCTGTCTTCTAGTGTTTTCTTCAGTTTCTTCGGTATCGTAAAGTTTCCATTATAGATATTCTTATGTAACTTTTTAAACATTTATTTAATCTATATGTATGTTTGTACAGCATATGTAAAAGTCAGAGGATAACTTGCAGGAACTTGTTCTCTCATTCTACCACGAGGATCTGAGGATGAACTCAGGTTGTCAGACTTGGCAGCATGTGTCCTACCTGCTGAGCCATCTTAATGGCCCAATTCCGAGATAATTTTAAGGGTGTTATAAATAGTGTCATTTTCTTGATGTCTTTCTTACTAAGTTCATTACTGGCATTCAGAAAAGCTGTTGACTTAGCTGCTGCTTCTGCTTCCCCTTCGCCTTCTCCTTCCCCTTCCTCTTCTTCTGGATTTTAATATTTTGTGTGTGAAGTGCCTTTGAGGGCCATTTGGGGAATGGAGTTCCCAAGGGATTTGTGAGTATCCACGAGGGGCTGGGAATTCTGTGCTCTCAAGCACTCAGCCATCTCTCCAGATGGCTTTAATTTTTGTATGTTGATTTTGAGTGCTGATATTTTGCTCAAATTGTTTATTAAATCTAGGAGTTTTCTGATGGAATCATTAGAATAGTTTAAGTGTAGAATAATGTCATCTACAAACAGAGGTCATTTTACTTTGTCATTTCCTATTTGTATCCTTGTTTATTTCTCTTATTGTTCTACTAGGATTTTGAGCAAATAATGGACAGAGCCCACAGCCTTGTCTTGGTCCTGATTTTAGAGAAAATTATTTCAGTTTTTCTCCTAGCTCGTTCAATCTTGCCTATAAGTTTCTTGTGCCTAATTTTTATTATGTCAAAATATGCTTCTTCTACTCTTGGTTTCCTCTAGACCAAGGTGAAAGGATAGAGAACTTTGCCAGAAACCTTTTCTGTGTTTATAGAGACCATTCTGATTTCTGTCTTTGAGTCTATTTATGTGTTATATTTCATTTATTGATTTGTATATATTCACTCTCCTTCCATCCTCAGAGGGAAGAAATTTTGTCATGGTACATGATCTTCTTAATGTGTTTCTGGAAATTTTGTTTAAAAGGTTTGCATTTTTGTTCATTAGGAAGTTGAACTTTAATTTTCATTTTTTGTTATGTTCTTATTCAGTTAGAGCATCCATGTAATTCAAGTTTCTTTTTTGTCACTTATACCATGTTTTTATTTTTTTATTTATTATTATTTTCTTTATTTACATTTCAAATGCTATCCCGAAAGTTCCCTATACACCCCCCCCCCCGCCCCTCCCCTACCCACCCACTCCCAATACTTGGCCCTGGCCTTCCCCAAACTTTATATGTAATTCAAGTTTCATGGAGCGGGCTTTGGAGAGTCCCTT
>NC_034599.1:83782121-83791490 GCF_900095145.1 Mus pahari
AATCCACAAATATACTGAAAGACTTCACAGTCCTCCTGTCAACAATTCATAAGATGTTCATATGCACAGAAAATCACCAACAGTACCAAGAACCAAGAGGATGTAACATAAAGAGAACAGCCCACTTCTTAGCAAGAACAAATGCATTCTGTTCAGGCTTACATAAAATATATTGCATGGTAGATAGTATTTGGATTCACAAAAATGCAAACAACCAGAATCACACAGAATATGTTCTTCGAGGAATGTGGAATCAAACTAGAAGTCAATAATAAAAAGTAACAAGGAAATTGATAATGATTTATAAATCACTTCCAGTACAGTCTTTAGAAAGATGGTGACCAATATTACATAAATATTATGCATGAATTTAATAGAGATAAGAAAATCACACAACCAGTATGAAAAGATCATTTGAGATGCTTCATAAAACATTAAAATATGGAGTTTGTAATTAAAAGTCTCAACAAAAACAAACCTTTAATTCTACAGCATTTAGGTAAATCATGATATCAAATATTAAAGAGAAATTAATACCAAATGACATAATGTTTGCAAACAAACAAACAACAACAACAAAAACCCAGGACAAAAGGAAAATATACACTTCCTAATTTATTTTATGGAATATGTAAAGCATTTATACCCAAACTAGAGAAATATAGTACTATACCCAAACACACATGCACACACACACTAATAAACACACAGACACATACACACAGTAATGCACATGAACAATGATATATAAGTTATTGCAAAGCATTATCAGGCATAATCACATAATAACTGAATGATATGGTCCAACCACAATGTAATATTTGAGACATACCACTAACATAAAACTAAGACAAAAAAACCAACCACTTTCCTTCTATAGTCAAGGAAAATATCATGCTCCCTAGAAATTCTAATCATAGACCATTAAAGAAATGGAAGAAATAAGATATAGTACCTATACACTAGCAACAAGTGCAAGGGCACCCTTTTGAGAAAGAATATCATTCATAATTGCTTAAAAATCAAGATCTTAGGTACAAATTGAATAAAACATTTAAAGATTCTTATGCAGAGATTATTAAATAAAACATGCATTCATAAGATGATAGACCATCTTTGCAGACTGCTAGATTCAAAAGAATGTAAACATGCCAATGCTTCTTAAATTTATATACAGATTTTATGTAAGTCATCTCAAAATCCAAGGCTTACATTGTTCAAATAGGAAAAATTCAGTCACTCAATTTTTAATGTAAGCTCTCAATGCCACACAATTTCCACATAGAACTGACTTGCATCCTCAATACCTTTTGCAAATTGTTCTCTAATATCTATTGGATTTGGAGAATTTAAATCCCCCACCCTGATTTTACTAATGATCTACTGGCTATTCAATTCTTTGTATTATTCATGCTGCATGTACTTGTGTAGTTTCTCTGATTACTGACTCCATGTCTTACTCTAATATGATCTGATAAGATGTACTAGAGGTTTTTTTTTTCTTTTGTATTTGTTAAGGCTTTCTTTGTCGTCTGAACTGTAGTCTGTTTTAGAGAAGGTTTTATAGATTGCTGATAATGGTATTCAGTATATCCCAAATAGAATATTTTAGAGTTATCTGTTAAGCTCAATCATCTGTGGTACAGTTTAACCCTGAAGTTTCTTTGTTGAATTTTAGTTGGTCTGAACTGTCTATAGATTAGAGTAAGGAATTCAAGTTATCCACTGTTTTTATCAGACCTATCTGACCGACATACTATACCCAATAAATGTATATTTTGTCAAACCAGAAGCCTTAACATTTGGTACGTGCATTTCTACCATTGTTTTTCCTTAGTTCTAAATTGTTAATTTTAATATGTAGTGACTTTCTCTTTCTTAACTAATTTTGATTCAAAGCATACTTTATCAGATATCAAAATAGCTATGCCAGCTATTCACTTGACAGATTTACTTTCATCTTGTGACTGTCAGTTTATGGGTGTCTTTGCCAATGAGATTTGTTTCTTGGAGGCAATAAATAGCTAGATCTTGGACTTTATTAAAATTTTAATTTTATTTTTAAAATGTGTGTTTGTGTGTGTGTGTGTGTGTGTGTGTGTGTGTGTGTGTGTGTGTGTACATGACTACAGGTACCCACAGAGACCATAAGAAAGACATCAGATCCTAAACTAGCATTATGAGTGAACATAAGCCACATGGGATGGATGCTGGGAACAGAAATGTAGACCTCTGGATGAGCAGTTTGTACTCTTAACTGCTGAACTATCTCTATAGCCCATGGATCATGCTTTTACATCCATTCAGCTAGTCTACATCAATTTATTAGTGACTTGAGTCCATTTACATTTAAGTTAACTAACAAGAGAAGTTCACTAATTTCTATAGTTCTATTGGTTCTGCTTCTATATGCTTTGGATTAGTTTATTGTTTTTGTTCTTTCCTGTTAGAATTAGAGGTTGATGACTTCTTTCTTCCCACCACCCCCCCTCCTTTCTTTCTAGCACCCCCCCTCCTTTCTTTCTAGCTGTACTTTTGTATCACACTCCAAAAATGTATTCTATCCTATGGTCTTTGGGTTGAAACTGTCCTTCTTTCTTCCCTATATGAAGCATTGTTTTAAATATCTTCTTTAGGGCTTACTTGATGGTCACAGACTTCCTCGGTCTGTACTTATTTATAGCATCTTTATTTGTATCCGCTTTGAAAGGTAGGTTGGTTGAGTACAGCCATCTTAGTTGGCAGCGAGTCACTTTCAGCTATTGAAACAGATCTTCCCATGTTTTCTAGGCTTTTCATGATGCTCACAGAAGATCTGCTCTTAGGTTCTGACTTTTCAATGAATTAGCTTTTAATATTGTTTCTTTTTACTGTGTTTTGACATCTTCTTTATAAGATGTGACAGAGTTTGTTATCTGGTCATGTGTATTGGGGTTCTAAATGCTTCCTGTGTTGAGCTCTATCTCTCTAGATTTAGAAAACATTGTGCTATAATTCAATGACTGGATTTTCTATGCTTTTAGGTTTTTGGTTTTTTTTTTCAATTACTTCTTTAATCTCACAGTTTTGATCTCTTAAATACATCCCATATTTCTTTGATGGTGGAATCAGGTATATTTTTTTTCTTTGATGGATTTTTAATGCATCAATTCTTTGACCTTATCTCCATCTTTGATATCTTTTTTCAGCTTAGTGAAAACTAAGCTTTCCATTGTACTTTCTTTTGATTCTCTGGGGTTTTCATTTATTTATTTTTATTAGATATTTTCTTTATTTACATTTCAAATGCTATCTAGAAAGTTCCCTATACACTCCCCTGCCATGCTCCCCTACCCACCCACACCTACTTCTTGGCCCTAGCATTCCCCTGTACTGGGGCATATAAAGTTTGCAAGACCAAGGGGCCTCTCTTCCCAATGATGGCCGACTAGGCCATCTTCTACTACATATGCAGCTAGAGACACGAGCTCAGGGGGTACTGGTTAGTTCATATTGTTGTTCCACCTACAGGGTTGCAGACCCCTTCAGCTCCTTGGGTACTTTCTCTATTTCCTCCATTGGGGGGCCTATATTCCATCCAATAGCTAACTGTGAGCATCCACTTCTGTGTTTGCCAGGTACTGGCATAGCCTCACAAGAGGCCGCTATATCAGGGTCCCTTCAGCAAAATCTTGCTGGCATGTGCAATAATGTCTGGGTTTGGTGGCTGATGATGGGATGGATCCCCGGGTGGGGTAGTCTATGGATGGTCCATCCTTTCATCTTAGCTCCAAACTTTGTCTCTGCAACTCGACACGTGCCTTTAATTCCAGCACTCAGAAGGCAGAGGCAGGCAGATTTCTGAGTTCTGAGCCAATCTGGTCTACAGAGCAATTCCAGGACAGCCAAGGCTACAGAGAAAAACACTGTCTTGAAAAACAAAACAAAACAAACAAAAGAATAAAAAGGGAAACTGGAGAAACATAGGAAGAAAAGAAAAAGAAGAGGGAAATAAAAGACTGTCCAACAATTAAAAAAAAAAAAAACGCATAATCAAAATTGGCAGCTAGGCCACCATTTGACATTAGGCACAGTGTGTCAAACACAAGGGTTACCCCAGGCGATGAGATGTTTGCTAAGAAACAACTGGCAACTGAGGATGAAGCCACCTTCACTATACATGCCACTGTCTGAACACAGCCTACTGAGTGCACTTCGTGGCTTGCCAACACCAGGGCCCCTCACTCTTTATAATTATATCCCAGGGTCATCTCTCACCTTCAGTTAGTGGCAGGTTAAAGTTAGGCTTAGTGGTTTGTGGCTGTTCTCTGTTCTCCGGACTCCAGAGTGGCAGTTTTAAGCAACAGATTTTATTTCAAGGTGGCCCCCAACAACTGCACTCTAAGTTGGATAGAGTGACAAACGGGATGACTTTGCACTCTTGGTGACTTGTCCAGCAGAGGAATTACTTTTTCATCAAACCTTGCAAGTGGATTTATGGTTTTTGAGAGCACAGGCTTAACTCAGAGAGTAGGGCTGTCTGTCTATGCACTCAGGTTGCCTGGCTTTTCTTTGGATGAGCTGATGCTTCCCCTCATTGCCTCTGGGGAGCCATGCAATTTGAAATCTGGGTATTTAGCTCACATCCCTCTGGGCTTCACTTATCCTTTTCTCTGGCCCTTTTAACTGCCTTTTGGGAGCTTTTGAATTTCTTTCTCTCTTTCACTTTGAAATGACTCTGTTCTTTCTTAGTCTTTGCTCTTTCTCACCAGGTTCCCCAGCAGTAGCATCTTACCTGGAATGCTTCCATTCCTTCTAGACTGAATTTCCCTTTAAAAGATGATTGTTGTCTTTCAAATGCTTCTATTAAATATGCCCACAGTTGCTACAGTTGACAGAAAATCCTAGCTTAAACACCATAGAAGTTGTTCTCGGTTCTAATTTCAAATACTGGTAGGGTCACTTAACCAAAAATATATTTTATGTATGACATAGCATTGCTAATAGGCATAGTGCTGTCCAATACAACACTAGAGAAGGGTCTGGTTTTTGTTTTGTTTTTACCACGTACAAGGTCTGAGCATGGCCTTGGGTGAGTGGTCCAGGGGCTTACAGCTTGCTGGGCTGGCAGCAGTGCCTTCTGCCTTTGCCTTCTCTTTGACAAACTGACTCAACGGATAGCATCACAACCCAGACAGAAATAATCGAAGGGATGTAGCCACTTCTATTGCCAGAACTTCCCCAACATCACATCTCCCATCAACATCAACATCTTCATCTTTAATTATATTTTGCTTCAAGTAGGTCATATGCAAGTGATATTGGTAATATGGAAAGCAAGAATGCTGTGATTGGCTGAGACCAAGAAATTATTCTGTTCCTTGGTCTGATCTACTGCTGGTTTCATCATGTCCTTATCAAAAATAAAATTGAAGAGTGTAATTATCATGTTTGTTATGAAAATTTTTTAAGAGAGAGAGTATGTACATTTATATTAAATGGCAAAATATAATTTACACAAAAGAAATTAAATCATGGGACACAGAATATTCATCTTATACCATCCTCTTATCTTACTTAAAACATTAGCTGCAAAGCTATTAATTTAAATTAATTTTATATCTTTTTATATAGCAGTTCTATATCATTACATGCTATCTCCTCTGTCATGGTTAAAGGTTACATTATATTTTAATGTATGGACAAATCAGATTTCCTTTAACTAATTCTCTGTTTAACATTAAGGTTTCACATGGTTTGCATTTTAAATAATAGAGCAAGAAAAATTATTCACCCTCTTCTCAGTGTAGGAAGTCATTTTTAAAACTCATGCTGAATTGGTAGCTTGGTGACCTAGACACAAAAGCCTCTTACTGAACAGCACACATTGGGAACCCAGAAGTGTCATGCAACTATAAAACCTGCCTATAGAGAGGGTGGGGTAGGGTAATGCTAAACTGCACCTACATAGTACTTAATGAGATGGGAATCTGGCTGAAGGCATAAACACAGACTTAACATGTTGACGCTACAAAGAACCACCCAGATAACTGATAAGCATCCACAAACCAAAGAGGTGGTTGGGTACCATTATCCGCAAAACCACCACAGAAACTATACACAGACTCAGAACCTCCATCTGACTCTTTCCTTTTGTCCAATGCCAATTTAGTGGAGCAGTTTTGTCTCTCACACTGTTTTTTCCTTTGTATTTTTTATATAGGCTTTTACAATGAACTCAGACTGGCCTAAAGTTAAAGGTTTTCTTGCCTCAGCCTCCTCAGCATAGGCACTGCTTTATGTCAGTCTGGTAACTCATACTGTAACATACACAGTGCTATCTGAGTTTCTTTATTATAAAAAATGAGTATTGGATGAAATGGCACTTGTTTGTAATTGACTACTGCTGTATTTTCATGGTGGGCCTATCTATCAATTGTGGGCTTTTTCTTCAGATAGTATTTTACTCTCAGTGTATTATTGGAGTTTGAGTCTGCTACCCTGAGCCTGTAGGATGAGAATCTACCTGCTGAATTATATCTTTAGTCCAATGGAGAGACACTAACACTTCAACCCTCCTGAAGCCTAGTTCTATTTGAGCTTTGTAGTTATTTCCACCAAAATAATGGGTTATTAAAAACATACCCAACCAAGAATCTAATCCCAGATACATAAATCTCAATACTAAATCTCAAACACAAGAAACATGAAAGCTCAAAGCAACATGACTTTACCAAAAATGACTGATTTTATACTATTGCCCACCAATGAGTAAATCAGATGAAATCCTAAACAACTCAAATAAATGACTATAGGAACATTCAATGAAATAAGAAAGCACAAAAGAAGTTCTCAAATAATTCAAAGAGAATACAAACAGCAGAACTAACTAAGGATGTCAAAATAAGATATGAAAGTAGAATTCAAGAGACAGAGATAGTGAAAGTAACCAAACTAAAATATCAGAAATTATCTCAAAAATAAAATAAAATAAAATGGAAATCCTCATCGATGGAATTAATCAAATGGAAGATAAAATACTAGGACTTGAAGGCAAGATAGATAAATTAGAACATTCTTATCATAACATAGATGTTTAAGACGTTAAAACATAACATAACAAAGATGAAATAATAAGAAAGAAAAAAAGAAACCTGAGAGATTTACAAGACATTATAAAAAGTTTAAAAGTATGAACCCTACACATATAAGAAGAAGAATTTCAAGATAAAAACATAAGGCACATATTCAACAAAATTGTGGTACCATAGGTCACAAAAATTATGGCAAACATTTCCCCAAATCCAGGGAAAGCATCACCAGATATAGGAGGTATTTAGAGCACCAGACAGGCAAGGCCAGAAAGGGATTTCTCTGCCACCTTATATTACAGCTGAATCACTACACGCAGGGAACAGAGAGAGAATATTAAACACAAAGAAAAGCATCAAATCAAACCAGCAGAATAACAACTGCTAACGTATGTTCTATATCCTGTAAAACTATCCTTTGTGACTAGAGGAAGGAAAAACAAACAAACAAACAAACCTTCATCTGTGACCACTAAGAGAGTCACAGAGACGAGTCTCTTAAAAATTCTATTCCAAGAAGAAAAAGGCAAACACACCCATGAGGCCACAGGAAAGACTAAGCTGCAGTAACACAGCAAATAAAGACGAAGAAACTAACCAACACTGTAGAAGCAAGATGAAATGAGTGAATGCATACTTTCCAGTAATCACTATGAACTCTAACACTCTCAGTTTCGTGATCAAAATATATATTGAGACTGGAATAAGAAATGGGGCCAATATACTTTGTGCCACAAGAATAGACCTCAGTGGCTAAGATCAACAGATTTAAAATGAAAGGATGGAAAAAGATACTCCAAACTAATGGAACTAGAAAGCATGCTTGTGCAGAAATTCTTGCCAAATAGACTTCAAACAAGTATTAGAGTAGATAAAGTCACTACATGTTGAACAGTATATATCAAGAGGATATTATAATTATAAACATGAGTACTCAACTTTGGTACAGTTAATTTTGTAAAAGGAACAGTGCTATATGTAAAGGTACACATTGACTACAACACTGTAATAGTGAGTGATCTAAATACCCATCTCACCAACAAACATGTCACACAGATGAAATTAAATGAAGAAGCATCAGAGTTAAATGGCATCATGAAGTGAATGGACATACAGACATCTGTAGTATATTCCATCCAATGACTACATAGCACACATTCTTATCAACAGTCCATGAAACATTCTCCAAAATAGTCCATGCCAGGACCCAAAGAAGTCTTAACAAATACAGTAGAAGCTAAATAGTCCTTAATCACACAGGAATAAAACTAAAAACTCAGTGAGAATACAGAATATACACAGACTCATGGCAACTGAATAATACTATTGAATGATGAATAAACTGTGGAAATCAGGGGAAAAATTTTAAAACTCTAAATCAAATAAGACACTGGAACTCATGAAATATAATATAGCAATTCTAATCCAATTTACAAATTACAACATTGTGTACTTAAAAGATTCTAAAGATGCCATCAGAAAACTTTTAGTTATGATAAATATGTTCATCACTATAATAAGGTAGTAAGATGCAAAAAAATCAACATTTAAAAATATCATAAGCTTTTCTGTATGCCAATAACAAACTTGCTGAGAAAGAAATTGGAAAACAGTTTTTTTCACAAAGCTCTTTCATTTCTCTCTATGAAATAACAACCAAAAAAAATCAAAGGTTCCTAAAAGACTAAAATCTTGACTAAGACATACAGAGATGGAAAGACCTCCCATGCTCATGATTGACAGAATTAATGTCATAAAAATGTGTATATTGCCAAAGTCATATGCAGATTCATGTAAGCCCATCAAAATTCCAATGGTATTCTTCATAGAACCATAAAATCTCTCAAGATCATGTGGAAGCACAAAAGCCATAACCAAAGCAATCCAAAGAGAACAATGCTAGAGAGGTCACCATACCTGATTTCAAGTTATACCATAGAAAAATAGCAAGGAAGACATCATACGATTGACAGAAAAATAGACATGTAGATCAATGGAATGGTATAGAGAACACAGAAACAAACCTCACAGCCATACCCACCTGATTTTTTGACAAATATGCCAATAATATACATTAGGAAAAAAACGGCTTCTTCAACAGACAATACTAGGACAGAAAAAAGCCCTCAGGTAGATAAGTGAGCTAGCTTCCTGTTTCTTTTCTTTTAATGTTTTTATTGCATATTTTCTTTATTTACATTTCAAATGCTATCCAGAAAGTTCCCTATACCCTCCCTCCGCCCCTGCTCCCCTACGCACCCACTCCTACTTCTTGGCCCTGGCATTCCCCTGTACTGGG
>NC_034599.1:83793448-83796789 GCF_900095145.1 Mus pahari
GCCCTTTCTAACTCTGTGAAGAATTGGGTTGGAATTTTGATGGGGATTGCATTGAATCTGTAGATTGCTTTTGGCAGGATGGCCATTTTGACTATGTTAATCCTGCCAATCCATGTAGTTTCCTGTTTCTTACTCTATGAAGAGCAATTGAAGACTTTGATATAGAATTTGAAACTCTTAAAGGAAAACAGACAAAACGCTTCAAGATACAGTTATAAGCAAGAATTTTCTGAGGAAGACAGTAATCCCTCAGGAAACTGGGCTTAGCTTTTTCAAAACCTACTTTTAATAAAGGTTCTTAAATATTTTAACATCTCTTCTAGCCCACCACCTACCAGAGAGAGTGGAAAGGATAGTTTAATAGAGCAAAGGAGGATGTGGACTTGTTTAGAAATATTTCTTTGGCGCAAATTCAATCTATGTTGTCAGTATATCAGCAGTTCAGTTTATATGAATCAGCAGAGGCAGCTGGATTCACTCGCAAACACCATTCAAGAATCAGCAACAGTAGGACTCACAAGTACCATTCATGAATCAGCAATGGCAGTCAATTCAGAAGAAACAGCAAGGCTCAGCCAGAGCTCAGGGAAGTGGCAAGAAGCTGCTAAAACACCACCAGAAATTTTTTGGTGCATTTCTCTCTATGAAGTCACAACAAATGATAACCAACAAAGAATGGTAAGGCATACTAGTACCACCCAGCATCATCAGCAAAGACCAGCATCAGCAAAGCCCAAAGATGACCAGCAAAGAATGACAAGGTGAACCAATACCATCTAGCACCATCCATTGTTTCTTGAGCTATATTTTTATCCTTTCCAAACATCATGTGTTCTCTCAACTATCTGCTTCTAGCAAAACATCGCATGCCCTTTTTCCAGTCTGCTCCAGAAAAAATATCACGTGTCTGTTCTAAATAAAGGATTCTCCCATGTGTCTGCTTCAATAAAATCATCCTCTCATAAGACAGTTTCCAGAAAAAAAAATCATGTGACACAACTGAGTCTCCAAAGAAACCAGAAATTTCCACTTCAGGAAATTATTACGAGAATTGAAAAATGGGGTTACATGAAATTAGAAAGCTCTTACGCAGCAATGGAAATAATATCAAATTAAAAGATGGCTGACAGAGGGGAACACAAATGAAATGGTAGGAAAGAGTGGACACAAAGTTGGGTAGGTAAGGAGAAAGTGTGGATCTGGGAGGCACCAAGGAGGTGTAAATATGATCAAAACACTCTGTATAAAGTTCTCAAAAAAAACTAATGAAATTTCTATTTTTGAATTTTTATTATATGTATATGGACTACATGTTATGTCTGTGCATCATATGTGTGGCCAATGCCTATGGAGGCCAGAGAGGGCATTGGATTACCTGGAACTAGAGTTGCAGACAGTTGTGGTACATCATGTGGGTGCTAGGTATAGAACCTGAGACTGCTGAAAGAACAACCAGTGCTCTTAACTCTTAAGTCATCTCTCCAGACCCATAATATAAAAAAAACTTAAGACTTATTTTTTTCACTAACATGTATGTGTGAATGTGTACCATGTCTGTGGGATATCCACAAAGACCAGAAAATGGTGCTGAACCCTCTGGAGCAGGTGTTTCTGAATTAACTGATGTAGGTGCTAGAAGCTGAACTCTGGAGGAGAAAGAAATGCTCTTAACCAATGATCAACCCCTCCACGCCCTCCCACAAGATAACTAATTTAATCAGCTAGTGTTTTTGTAATCACCAGGAGACTACTCTATAAAGTTGTAAAAAGATTCTTAGTATTGAGAAAAAAATTGGAAAAAGCTATAAGGTAGAAAACAGGGATGTTAATGACTCCTCTTCTCCTCTGGTAACCCGTGCAACACCTTTTAGTACTATGAAAGTTGTCCAGCAGGATGAAGCTTCCCAGTTAGTATCAGTGTAATTTCTCCATGTCCTATAACTCAAGTATATTTCTCCATGTCCTATAACTCAAGTATATGGTGTCTTTATAATCATGTCTTAGAGTTGAGTTCTAGAGAGTAACCAAGAGCAGTGTGTGTGTGTGTGTGTGTGTGTGTGTGTGTGTGTGTGTGCATGTTTGGATATGTATATTAGGATATGTCTATGGTTACTACATATGGTTTCCATATAACTTTTTCAAAAGGTTGTTAGTGTTAGTTCATCCTCCTCTTATTCCCTTCTTCATCCAGCCATTCCATCTGCATCCCTTTTAACCCTTCCTGCTCCTCTTTATTATTATATAGCATTCTATCTCCCTTCTCATGAATCCCTGTCATGACCCCTTACTAATTTTCTGACCTCCATGTATATTTCATATATATATATATATATATGTGTGTGTGTGTGTGTGTGTGTATGTGAATATATATGTGTGTGTATACAAATGCATATTTGAATATATGAATATATATTCAAAGCTAACATCTACAAATAAGAGGAAAACGTATGACTTTGTCTGAGTCTGGGTTACCTCACTTAGGGTGATTATTTCTGGCTCTATCCCCTTTACCTGTGCATTTCATAACTTCATTTTTCTTAATAGCTGAATTATTTTTCATTGTGGTAATGCACCACACTTTCATTATCCATTCATCAGTGACTATAGCAGCAGTGACCCTGAGTGAGCAGGCATACCACCTACAGGAGGCCACTGAGTCCTTTGAGTATCTTCACAAGAATGCTACAGCAGGGTCATAGGTTACATCTACTTTCTGATTTTTGATGAACCTCCGTGCTGACTTCCTTTGTGGCTACATCACTTTGCACTCCCACCAACAGAGAATAGTATTGCTTTTCCCCAGTGCCACTCCACCATTAATAACTATTTGTGTTAATAACCTTCATTATTCTGGAAAGAATAAGATGAAATCTTAAAGTTGTTTTAATTATCATTTCCCTGACAGCTAATGGTGTTGGACATTGTAAACATATTTCTCAATTATTAGTATTTCATCCTTTGAGAACACTTCATTAAGTTCTATGCCATAATTTTAATTGGATTGCTCTTTTTTTCTTTGTTATTAAAAAAACCTTGTTAAATAAATAAAGAACATCATACACAAAAATTAACCAGCTCCAAAGACCGTGCAATATAATGAACTTACAAACAATTACAATTGACACTCCAAAATGGGATCTGTGAAGCTTATGTTATATTTATGCATTTATATAATATATAATGTATATTATATATAATTATATATAATATGTATATCTAATATATATATTATATACAGTAATTTTTTATATATATATATATATATATATATATATATATATATATATATATATGCTAGATTACACACACAAGTGAGAATGTCTTGTTCTTTCTGAGATGGT
>NC_034599.1:83797919-83802687 GCF_900095145.1 Mus pahari
TGGAAGATATCATCCTGAGTGAGGTAACCCAATCACAGAAGAGGTCACTTGATATGCACTCACTGATAAGTGGATATTAGCCCAGAAACCTAGAATATCCAAGATACAATCTCCAAAACACAAGAAAATCAAGAATAAGGAAGACCAACACGTGGATACTTTATTCCTCCCTAAAGTAGGGAATAAAATACCCATGAAAGAAGTGGCAGAGACAAAGTTTGGAGCTAAGTTTCATTTCTTTGGTATTTAACTTCTGTAATTCTTTGTGATTTCTTTATATTAACCCCTTGTCTGAAAATGTAGCTTGTAATGGTTTTCTCACATTCTGTGGACTGCCTATTCTGTGGACTGCCTATTTCATGGACTGCCTATCCATTCCATGGACTGCCTATTCTGTAGACTCCCTACTCCGTGGATTGACTATTCTGTGGACTGCCTATTCCGTGGACTGCCTATTCTGTGGACTGCTTATTCCGTGGACTGCCTGTGAACTCTGCTGATGGTTTCCTTTCTGTTTGGAAACATTTTATTTTCATATAGCCCCATCTGTTGCTACTGTTGATGCTTGATATCTGTTGGTACTCTTTTGCTGTTGATTGATATTCATTTTTAAAGGTCCTTGCCTACCCTAACACCTTGAAGTGTATTCCCTATGTTTTCTTCTGAAATTTTCAGTGCATTGGGATTCAAATTAAGATCTCTGATCCATTTTTTTAAATTCGTTTTTGTACAAGGTTGCTCTTTGTTTATTTGATTGAGAACCCTGTGATTACAAGCAATATCCTCTAACAACTATCCCTACATTCCTTTTAGCTCTTCATATCTGTACTAAAAGAATGGAAATATTTGCAAGACTGCCTGGAATACCTTCTCCTGCTCATTCAGCCAAGAATTAAAATGAATTTCCCAGAGATATAATATTTTGAAGGTGGTAGCATGAGTGCCATCATAAAGCATAGGCTTCTGAACTATTCTGAATCTTTGGCACTACCCTATGTAAATAACATTCTTTAGGTGGTGCCCCGAGAGGACTTATAAATTTATATCTGAGCATCCATTAAATATTGAAAGCAGAGGATATGATTCTGCCTACAAGAAACCAATTTAATCATGGTTTTGACAAACCAGATTAGGGTGGATGGAACCTGAAATTCCTCTGTATTTGTGATTCTTTCTACCGAGATTTTTGGAAGCAAGTTACATATTTCATTCATTATGAACAGAACTCCTCCAAAGGCTTAGCACTAGGAGTGCTACGCAGAAAGTGTGTGTTGAATGATGTGTGAATGCTGCAGATGCCACTGGGGAGAGAAATGGAAAATGTACCATCAGAAACCTGGAAGCCCACTATGCAACCAATTATCAATAACACTGGAAAGGGAGCTGTCTAAAATTTCTTCCCTGGGGGGAAATAACTAACTGTAAACCCCAGTCATCTAACCTTTGGGACAAGAGTAACTCCTGCCCAGACTCCCCAGTAGTTCTCTCTAGAAAGATCTTTGGCATTCCAGATGTAGGGCTCAAAGTCCTCAGAGTCAGCCACTCTCACTCTCTACGACCCTGCTCATTGCAAAGACCATAACATCAACTTTAGACATCATCACAATGTAGATTTGGAAATCCCTGCACGCATGCAGATTTCTGTTCTCAATTCCAAACACATAGTTACCAGGGAAGCACGTTGAAAACACCTTTTGTAAAATTATGATCTATTATGGATTGGTTCTAAGCTACTTGCGTTAATTCAGCTCACAAAATTACACAGGAACCTGCAAGTCTGTTGGAAAGACACTGAGGGTCCCTGCCCCCAGTTGGCTTTGTTTGATAAATAAAGTTGTGGGTGACCCAATGACTGGGCAGGGAGGCAGAGGCGGGACTTTAGGATTCATGCACAGTGAGATCACAGAGAAAGAAGGAGAACCGCCATGACAGGAGTGGACTTCTGCTACTGCAACTGGTCCAGTATGAAGTGATCTACATCTGGGACCTCAGTGTGGAGCAGCAGCAGCAATAACACATAGAAGCCTGAGAACAATGCAGATTCTCAGTCCCTGCACCAATTTTGTGTTGGGTCCAGATAGCAAACACTTCAAGTCAGTCTTCCTCATATCAAAGCTTGAGTTGCAGAGGAGCAGTTCTAACGCAGACTGTCCATTAGACTCGTGTGGAGTGTTTAATTTAAGCCCCCAGATCTATGTCCCACCCTCAGAAGTTACACAACTAAATGGGCTAGAGCCTACCATAGGTGTCTTTTTCAAAGAGACAAATACGGTTTCGCTACAGACTCTAGATCTTAGTTGTGCCACATGCCTTCCATAATGCCTGAAATACTGAAGTCAGCTCTCCCAGAAGTAGGAATGTAAGTGACCATACCAGGTGGTGGCCTGCTGGGGACTCCCTAAAAAATCAGAATCCCAAGATCTGAATGAAGCTACAGTTGTCAGAAGCATGGCCGCTTGAAACATTTTCTCTATTATCCTGTCCGTCAGGAAAAATGACAGCTCTGGGAAAACCTGCAGAGGCAGCGAGCTGTCTCCAGTGATATTTATGCCACCGCCTCTGCTTCATTTCGTTCTCTCTTTGTACTAGAGAGACTGAATCCAAGGTGTCACCGCCACATAAAAGCAACAATATTATGGCTGCCCTCTTCCTTCCCACCCCATTCTCAATGCTCCTACAGAAGCAATTTAGCCTTTTCAGATTTAAAGTACTTTATAAAAATACTCAGCGAATATTTCAGCAAAAATAAACGTCCTTTAAATAGCTGCTCTACCCAGCAGAAATCATGATCACCCGTGCTCTTCTTAAAAGCCTAAAATAGAGCCCACACTTGCAGCTCCCTCCGTGAAGCATCCTTGCTTAGCTAGCCTAGTTAGAAGCTGTGAGCTTGTGCTTTTGGGTCCTGGAAGAGCCTTGTGTTTCTTTTAAAAATAATCTTGTTTAAAACCTTGATTCCCCCAAAGGAGGTTTAGCATATGCAAATTTCCAGGAACTGGGAGCCAAGCACTGAGCTGTATGGAGATGCAGCCCTTGCTTTCAGTCCCTAAGGAACATTGTGAATGGGGATCAGTGATAAAGCTGCCCAGATCAATACCTGAGAGCCCCTCTATGTTACTTCCTTCAAGCACCACACCCCTGCGGGTAATATTGGCAGGATAAAGCCTGTCATATCAAGGTTCTTCAGAGACCCTTTATCCTGACCCTTACATTTTAATATTCTCTCTCTCTCTCTCTCTCTCTCTCTCTCTCTCTCTCTCTCTCTCTCTCTCTCTCTCAGGCATAAAGGGTAGATCTTGCATTTTTATTCAATTTCTGACTTAGTCTGTGCCATATTCATGAACTGATGGTGCTCGCAGCAGGGCAGGCTTATCCTGGCCCAGCATGTTACGTGTGGATGAGTCAAGTAGTATTGATTTCTACACAGTGACTAAAGAACTAAGGCAAACAGGCATAATGGCACATGTCTATAATCTCAGCACTCAGAAAGCTGAGACAGGAGGATTGTCATGAGTTCAAAACTAGCCTAGTCTCCACTATAAGACCCTGTCTTTCAAACAAATAAACAAATTATGACCATGGACATGACCAAGGCAGCATCTGTCGCAGCCACATTTCCTATAACTACAATAAAACACCACCACCAAGGCGACTTACAGAAGAAAGGACCAACTTGTGGCTTACAGTTCCAGAGGGTTCGAGTTCCATCACTATCCTGTCAGGAAAGCATGGTAACAGGCATGCATGGAGAACGGGGCTAGAAGCTGAGAACTGGGGTCTCACTTAAACCACAAACAGGAAGCAGAGAAAGAAAATAAGAAGAGCACATGGCTATGAGAACTCAAAGCCTACCTCCAGTGACATACTTCCTCCAGCAAGGACATACTTCCTAAAGCTACCCAAACAGAGCCACCAACTGGGAACCAAGCATTTAATTGCCTAAGAATATGGGGACAACTCGTTCAAACTACCACAGCACCCTAGAAGTCTCTCTTCTGTCGGACAGCGTCATCAAGGTCTAGCATGTCTAAGTCAGTCTCTCCTAAGGAGCCAGAACCCCTTTGGAAGCTCTTCAATGGACAGCAGAGCTGCAGCAACCCTGGAGAGTCTGAGGTGTCATTCTGAGCCGTGGGAACACACACCAACCATACAGTAAGGAAAGATCCAAAGACCAGCTGCTCCAGAGAGTTTGCATTTGTCACTGTGAAGACGTTGAATGCGGCCATGTAAGCAAGGCCATACAAGGTGCGTGCATGGGAGAGCTATGGGACCAAGGAGAACTTTGTAGAGAGAAGAGTCTCAAAGACCAGGCCTCCACTCAACACTGAAACAGATCTTTATTGGTTGAAAAAGCACTACCAATGTTCTCTTGAACAGCATGGGGGAGGTTAAAGTGGCTGACGTTATGACTTGACCAAGGCAGTAGAAAGAGATCTGTGCTTTTACACCTTTGAACGGCATGGCCCCCCAGGTAAGAACGGCATGGCCCCCCAGGTAAGACTGTCATTCTGGAATTATTATTATACCTTTGAACGGCATGTCCCCCCAGGTAAGAACGGCATGGCCCCCCAGGTAAGACTGTCATTCTGGAATTATTATTATACCTTTGAACGGCATGCCCCCCCCCAGTTATTATACCTTTGAATGGCATGGCCCCCCAGGTAAGAACGGCATGACCCCCCAGGTAAGACTGTCATTCTGGAATTATTATTATACCTTTGAACAGCATGGCCCCCCCAGGTAAGACTGTCATTCTGGAATTATTATTATA